>NC_051157.2:16352020-16541506 GCF_013339745.2 Dermacentor silvarum
CACACACACACGCACGTGCGGCAGCAGCCGTGCCCTGAAATGCGGCGACGGGGGCGACGATGTCTGCGGGTACCGCCACCGACCGACCTTCCTGCTCTCCTCGACCGCTCCCTATTAATTAACGACCAATTAGGCAACGCACGCACCGTGCGGCTGCGGCGGCCCGGTTTTTAACAGCCACGCCGCCGCTTCTCCCGGACGGGAACTGCCTGTTCCGCGCTCCATGCTCGGCGCTTCTTCGTTTTAAACGAATGGCTTCCTTTGAAACGAGCTCGCGACTCTGGAAGAGGTACACGCGCGCGCTCCGGTGCCTAAATAAATCACCGCCCCGTTCGGTCTTCGCCGCGCTTTGGTGTGCCAGATTTGAGCAGCGTGTGACTGAGTTAGCCCGGGTATATACTATATACACGCATGGTCGTCGCCTTGTGCCCTAATCGAGTGGGCGGTGGGGATCTTTGAGATCATGCGCGCTCATGCTCGGTGGAAACTGCTCGCCGACGAAAGGTGCTTTGTCTCTCGGGGGTGCCGATGATGGGTGACTGGGGCAATGAAATGGGGAGGTCTTGCACAGAGCGAATGCCATTTATCGGTGGCTGTTGATGGAGAAAAGGTTAGGGGGAGGGGGGAGTGCCTGTCGAGGCGTACAGCTTGGCGGCCACGATGAGGGGTGGGCGATGTGTGGCACAGGGGATGTAGGCACCCATGGGTGGGGGCTCGCCTACATATGCACGTGGGTGGCATCGCGGTGTTGAGGGCAATGAAAAATCGTTAACTTCTTTATGAGGGCCATCCTGTGTAAGAGATGTGCTGATTGCTTGCGTTCCTATTAAATTTTAATGTACGCCGCCCTGTCGGTCTGTTCGAGTAGGCATTGTCGGCTAGGATTTCCAGGTCATCGTCTTTGCCTTTCCTTGAAGACGATTCTCGTGTTTTTCTTTCTGTTGCGTACATTGTCCATTAGCTAGGATTTCCAGGTCGTCGTCTTTGCCTTTCCTTGAAGAGGATTCTCGTGTTTCGCTTTCTGTTACGTACACCCGTGAGCAAAAGTATGCGGACCACAGGGTTGCCGAAAAAACTGAATTTCTTCATGATTAATAACCATAAACTGGAATTAATGGGTACACTGAAAAGTTCGCAATGCCAAGTTTGGACTGCAGTCCTCAATTTCAAGTTGCGTTCACAGGCAGAGGAAAAAATCGGCTTTATCGCGCAAACCCTGGTCCGTATACTTTTGCTCACGGGTGTACATTGTCGGTTCGGTGTATAACTTCACGGTGTTCGTTGCTGCTAAAGCACTAGTTTCTGTATGCCACGATCGAATGCCTTTGGCGCTTGAGGAACATGACGAGTGTCTGGCCACTGCATCAAGATAAGCTTTTTCGAATAAATCGATTTTCGAGGCTCCGAGAGGAGCTTGCAAATAGTTAGCGTTCTTTCGCGTAGAAAAAGTCCGTATACCTGTGAAGCGAGTTTACGGGGCTTCTTTGGAGGGTGGGTGGCAGCTTAGGTCGCATGTCGTGGTCAAGTTAATCGAATTAGTGAATTGAGTCAAGTAAATCACTACAATCGATTCGAATAACATTGCAAGCCAGCGTATTGGCGTCTGGGCTAGATGAATGGGACGGAAGACTTGGATAGACCGAATAAAAAATAGGTCACCTGTATTGCCGGTTTCACACCAAATGGCGCCGATAAACACAAGTAGCCCTGAGGATGCGAGACTTATGGGAAATGGATCGACTATTAGACAGTAATGATGTCAGCTAGCGGTGATATTGATTCCTAAGAGAGAGAGAGAGAGAGAGAGAGAAAGAGATAAATGAGATGCGAAAAAATATGATCTGAGGGTTTACTTGCCAGAACCACGATATGATTATGAGGCACACCGTAAGTGTCCGGATTAATTTAGACCACTCTTGGGTTTCTTTACCGTGCACCCAATGCACGGTACACTGGTGTTATTGCATTTCGATCATATCGAAGTGCGGCCGCCGTGGCCGGGATTTGATCCCGCGCCCTCGGGATAAGCAGCGCAACACCTCAGCCACTATGCAGCCACGGCTGGTCGAGCTTGAACCACGGACCAACTGACGCCTGAATTTGACCGTCGTTGCGGAAGTGCCACTCGTTGGTGTAGTCATTGTAGTGCAAAGATGTGGACGTTACCGGCATATACAAGGTAACACAACGAAACGCACGCGTAGTTGTAGTATTTCTGTGAATGAAAAGATACCCCAGAAAGCTTGTCGACGTCTATGTCGGCGAAATTGTAAACTTGCCAGGAGAAAAAAGAAGACAAACGTGAAGATATTGAATGCATGAAGAAAAATAGCTGTACTGCTTAGTAATCAAGAGAGAGAAGTTTAATTATACGAAATGCAGAGAAGTTGGCCTGAGGTACATTACTCTAGCCAGCTACTCTGCGCTGGAGGAACGGGAACAGAGAAAAAAAAAAAAGAGGAAAGAAAGCGGCGAATGATGTGTGACGATGTCTACAGGTGGAGGATGTAAAACATATAACACCCAATTAGGTATATTACAAGCCTACAGTCCAGACCCGCGTACTTTTTCAAAAGTCAAGTATGGCCTGGATGGCCTGAAAACTAGATTTAACGTCTTGCCAAGGGCCTAAAATAACGTCCTCCGATAACGATGGGCTCTCGAGCTGCGTAAGATCATTTCTCAACATTTGTCGCTCTTCTACATACTGAGGGCAGTCACACAGCGCATGAACTATAGTCTCATACGCATGGCACAGCTCACAGTCAGGAGACTCGGTACGCCGCATTAGGTGCGTCGCATTAGGCGTAAACGCCTAAGTCTGTGCAGAAGACTGGCACGGCTGTGCTGAATTTTGGTGGTAGCCTAAATTTCATGTTAGAATCTCAAGTCTCAAATGAACCTACTATTGACAGCCCATGGCTGGGAACTCTGTGACCAGAAAAAAAGTAAAGCACAACGCCTATAGTACCCTTCGCGACTTCGTTGTACTGAACCCGAAGGAGTGGCCCTTTGCCAGGAACAAATGCAACAAAATCCGAGCGTCGCCACGTCAGTTACGCGTAAGAGCCGCTTGCGCAATGTCTATCTAAGAGCTGCCCGTATTATGTTCGCTTGCCTATCCAATGACGAAGGCTGTTGCACGAACGGCCAGTCAAGAAAACCGCAGTTCCACTGTAAGTACAAGAGTGTCGTTGTCCCAGCACGCGACGAGCGCTCCGAAACGTGAGAGCGTCGTTGCATAGTCGTCGACGCCTTCTCAAATGCGCGATATAACTTCAGCACTAACAGAGAAACATTTCACAAAGAATGCTCGTTCACACTGTTACGCGTCGAAAGCGGCTCGTGGCTACCAAGTACAGCTTGTATCCGTGCGCGCATAGCGACTCCTGCTTAAACTCACTCGTTCTCTCTGAAGGGAGTCCGCGCGTTCAAGCATCATGCCCAAAAGAGGAAGAGACGTCCTCGCTTCTGTGCACGCGTCCGACATTGCATGGTGTGCCCTGGCTTATCTTTCGCTGGAGCAACGAAGCGAGCAGAGGAAGCCCCGCTTTTCTCTTGGTTCGCGGAAGATAAGCAGCGCTCGACCCGGGACGTTTCGATTACCAGGGCCGAGCCCGCGGTCAAGGCGTCGTCTACGGGGTGCGCATGTTCACGTTACATGGGGTCGCGGAGAGGGTGGAAGTTGAACTCTTTTCTTTCGCTCGAGCGTTCGCATAATAGTCAGCCTCTCGTGGTTGTGGCGTAATTGCCTTCCGTCTATTCTGTTCTTCTGTGAGTGCATACTTCTTCGCAAACGTTGGTTACAATGTTCTCAGGAAGCGTTTGGCTTAGCAACCAAAATACCTCTGCATGATTAACTGACACAAACGTTACGAGCATGCCCCCACGTGCACACAAAATACATCTTCTAACGTGGTCTTCCAGTCAGCCTAGGACGCCACAGTTCATTTGGAGAAAGCGGAGAATGAGTGGCGTACGTAGATCTGTCCATTTCCTGCCGAGACGATCGCTGAGAAGTAGTGCCTGATTGTCTGAGACAACTGAAGCAGATGAGCTGGTTCAGTTACCATAAGAATCGTTTAATGCACCGGCCGTCAACAGCAGCGACACGCTTTCTAGCCTCCAAGATCGACCACCGAACTGATGTCTTGTGCATCACACTTCTGCAGTTTCTGAATGAACTTCTGCAGTGAAATGCGGCCTCGGAAAGCGGACTCGCCGAAGTCGAATAGAAGCCATCGGTGCAAATATGACTCCAAAGTTGTCTCCACTTTCCTTGCAATGACTGTGTAGCCGTTTGTAAACATACGTCAATTCAGTTCTTTTTCCCATATCTTATTTCATTATGAAGCGTTTTGTGACATCTACGCAACCATTTACGCAACTTTAACAAAATGAAGCCACAATCGTACAGTGCAGAAAGACTGCAACGGTAAGCAGGGTGAAAGAGCACGTTGTCGCTGTGTTTACGCTCTTTGTCAAACGTCAGTTGCCCTACCGCTTCCTGTTTATTAGCCAATCAGGCCGCACTTCTGGGGTATTGGCTGCACAGAGAGGGGAATTGGGTGCCGACTTCGCGAAATTGCTTGAAGAATTAATGCTTGTTATTTTTGAACCTCATTCGTTGACATGTTCACTAAAACGCTTGGCCGCCACGTGTTCTTACGAACGCATACCAAACGCATTATGAACACTGGTCTAGGTTAGGTTATCTGTAGCAGTGTTTTCAATACGTTGTCTACACCGAAATATTGATTTCTTGTATACCCCCAAATACTGATTTTTGAATAGAACAGAAATGTAGGTCTATATAATGGTCCGGATACATTTTTTACGATTACAAAGACTTGTGTATGGATCCGCCTCATCTGAAGACCGTGGAAGTGCCCTTCTGCTGTTGCATTATTTTCGCTGATACTTCCTGTCAAAGCACCGTCTGTCCAGTTCTGCTCCTTGTTACTTGTTCATGGATCAGCTTCTTCTGAAGAGTCGAAGTGCCCTTCCGTTGTAGTGTTGTATTTGCTAATACCTCATGTCAAAGCGCTGTCTGGCCAGTTCTGCTCCTTGTTACTTGTGCATGGATGTGCTTCATCTGAAGACCGCGGAAGGTGTCCTTTCTTAGTAGTATTGTTTTCACTGATACTTCCTGTCAAAGCACCGTCTGTCCAGTTCTGCTCCTTGTTGCGAACCTCGGACGAGAGGCAATCATAGAACTAAAGGAGTTGTGAAGGAAATAGGCAACAAAAGAATACTCGAACACGAAAGAAAGCTGTTCTGTGCGATCTCGCGGTGCATGGAGTGACGCACTTCCTATGTCAGGCCGGACTGAATCTATAAAAGGAATATCAAGCGCAAGCAGAATCGAAGACAAAAGAGACTACGCGCAGTGGCGCTCCAATGGGATGGAGTCCCGGCTCATCCCGCCTTTCGCAGTGGGTCACGCGTCGGGCGTAGTGTTCCGCGGACGAGGAAGTTTCTCCGGCGGGGACGTCCGAGATGGGCGCGTATCGATCGCTGTGCGTAAGTGAAGTAGCGGCAACTGTGGGGGAACGGCCGCCGCCGCCCTTGCTGCTGCTGCTGCTGCTAGGCTCCCGACAGGAGAAAGTTTGCTCGCGTCGATACGGGGTTTGCCTTTCGTCGCCCGCGTAGGGTTCGTCGCTCCCGTCGACAGGGGATGCTGTTTAATGCATGAGCATAGTGAACTGCGTCTCGCGTTCCCTGGAAGAAATATCTTGCTGTCGTCGGCTGTTCTGATGTACGCACAGTACACGTCAACGGAGTGATCACTATGGCCTACACCCGTGGCCTAAACCGAGTGTGCTTCCTTCCTCCAAGTATGGGGGAAGAGCGTAAGTAAAGTAGCGCAGCCCCCCCCCCCCCCCCCCCCCTTTCATATAAATGTGGTGGGCGAGGGGGGAGAAGAGAAAGGTAGTCCTTTTAGAGTGCTTCACTGCTACGTGTAAACCTTCAGGCGTCGCAAAGCTCTCGCGAGACAGCACGTTCGACTCATTGGCTTTCCGTAACGAACGCGCCCCGCAACTCCGTTGAGCGAGAGCATGTGCATTCTGCATCGGCGCCTATGTATCGGCGGTCAAGTCCGACCACCATGAAAACGGACAAAAGAGCCAAAGAAAGGTGTTGACTTTAAAACGTGATTAGCTGTGTGGTCGTGTTCTATATGCTTCATGCATGTCGACATTTACTTCATGCTACACACTTCTGTTGAGATGGGTTCGGTGGTATATTATATTAAATACGCACTCCTAACATAGCCCCTCGGAAAATTATGGCTTCGAGTACACAAATAAATGAACGGCGAACACTTTTGTGCTAACTCAGATATTGCGAAGTTGAAGAGGAGCGCTAGATTAGGAGCTTTCACTAGGGCACATCGCCACAGGAGTGATGAGAGTAACGCATATTGCACCACTCACATTGTGAAGAAACAGCGAAGACGGGACAATGGCTAAAGGACACGGCCTGCAGCACTGTGTCCTATGTCCTTCACATGCCGCACCATGTTCGCTCTGTTTCTGCTCAATGCTAAGCCACCAACCAGCTCACATGTGCATCCTGCGTCATGGCATATCACCAATCTCTCCATTGGTGCAGCTACGCACAATTGAAGGCTCTGACATAATCGCAGTCCCGCATACTGATTCAGTAGCAAACTCACTGGTCCAGTATTGTGTGTCACTGGGCGTTACAGGACCATCGGAAGTTCTTGTCGAACGGGCAAATTGGAGTAGTGCGTGGCCATCTGAATGCCTCTGGTCAGTCTTACTGAATGTTAGCGGTGACAGTCATCTCAGTGTTCGGGGATGGAGGGCGAAGATGGCACACTGTCCCCCTCTACCCCACGTCACTTCGGACGCCATATGCATAAAAGTGTGTCGCACGCGAACTATCGGAGAACTGCGTCATAGTCGCGTCTTTGTGTATATTTGTAGATACTATATATATATAGTAGCTACAAGTTCTTCCTTCTCGCACCCGCCCCCCCCTCCCCCCCCCCCCCCTGTCGCACGCGAACTATCGGAGAACTGCGTCATAGTCGCGTCTTTGTGTATATTTGTAGATACTATATATATATAGTAGCTACAAGTTCTTCCTTCTCGCACCGCCCCCCCCCCCCCCCCCCCCCCCCCCATTTCCCCTCCGTTAATGAACAACCAGTGCACTCCTTCTTTGTCTTTCTCTCAATACGACGTGGCGTTGGTATCGTTGGATGTAAGGTCGGATGTAAGGCAGACAACGCTCTCTTGTTTGTCTTCGTGATGTTTCATCCGTGCTGAACAAGTTTCTCTCTGTCCACGTGTTCACTATTACATAGTTTTCAAAAGACCTCCGGCCCCCTTACACAAGGAGTCAGTGTTTGGCTTCGTTCTTTGGAGGTCACAAGTCCTCGAGCCGTTTGCGAACTATTTCTGAGAAGACGCAACACGGCATCCGTCTCTGCAAGTTAGCTGATCGCTCAATGCCTGTGCAACCTAAGTGCGCATGTTCTGATCAACAGTGTCTGGCAGCGAGAAAGACAAGAGGCGCGACCGGCGCCTCGGCGCTGTTTCGACGACGTGTAAACTGCACGCGTGATGAATAATCACTTCTGTGTTGACGGACGCATGGCTGAGACGACGGGCGCGAGGAGGGTTCGCCTGTGCGCGCCCCCGCATCGGTCTTGTGCGTAGCGCGTCGCCTTGAAACGGATTCCGAGCCGGATTGTGTTGCGTTTTCCCATCAATTACTGCCCCTTTATCTGGCTCGCGTTCGTTGCGCGCTTGATACCACGGCCAACCTTGTTTTTTTGTGTTGCTTGATCGTGCTGCTTGGCCGTCCTCCCCGGTGCATGCGAGATTTTGTGACAGGAGCTGGCTGTCACCCCTTGCTCGCCGAGGAGCGCGTATTCGTTTCCTGTCTTCACTCTCTTTGCTGGCTGCTGTTCATCTGTCACTTGTAGCGTCGCGGTGCGATGATCGTAATTACTGTGAGCAGCGGTGACACCAGCGGGGCGGATGCTGAAACCGTTGTCTGGTTCGAGTATCAGCGGACACCCACAGTGAACACAAGACCTGTCTTTTGGTTGAGCAAGGAGTAGCCTTGTGCGTAATTTGCTGATAATATACGTTTGACGAGAGAAAGAGAGAGAGGGAAAGGCAGGGAGATTAACCAAGGTCTCGCCCGGTTAGCTACCCTACAAGTGTAAAAGGGAAAGAATAAACATAAGAAGGAAGAAGGAGGGAAGAAGAAGGAGAGTCATTGTGCGCGCACCCGCAGATGAAAGTTCACTCGTGTATACGTTCACTCACGATGAATGTTCAATCAGATACGCTTATCTAGTCCGGTTGTCTTCAGAAAGCGTATTAGTGCTTTGGTGGCCTCTCTCTCTCTCTCTCTCCTCCCTATCTTTCATTCCCCCTCATCCCGCTCCCATGTGTAGGGTAGCAAACCGGTGGTGCTGAACTGGTTAACCTCCCTGCCTTTCCTTCTCCACTCTTTCCTTCCTTCTTTCCTTCCTTTTGCATACTAGAGGTCCGCGGTCAAGGTCCAAGGATCTTAGCTATTGACGAGGATAAATGTACACGCTGGTAATGTCGAGGTCAGCGAAAATGGAGGCAAATGTACGAGAAAGCGGGCTAGAGCAAAGTTTCGCATTATACGGAGTGTGTGTGTATCTGGAAGTAAATGGAATCAACGTTAAAGTAATACTTAGATGATCCCAGTGCCTGATATATGTACTACACGAGGTCACGCTTTCAGTGTCATTCTAGAGAAAGCAGAAAAAAAAACATTTTTTGTATCTGTAATTATGTGTGACTGTAGTCATGAAGACTATATACTGAGTCAATTTTTTGTAGCAACCAAAATTGTGAGCCATGCAGTAACGAACGTTTGTATTAGTTGCCTGGTTGTAGTGAGTATTCAGGCTATCTTAAGTCCATATTTCGCGTGCCCTAATCCCCCCCGCGTGTCTGCTTCCTTCCCCACAATCTTTCTCGGGCGGCGGAATTCTCTATCCGGAGACTTCGGGCCGGGGCCGCCCTTACACAGCCGTCACTTGTGCTTGGCGTCAACCGTACGAATACATTGTCCAGTGTCCGAAGCGCCCTGGTCCTGCGTCTGCAGCGGATGCCCACCATCTACTTTGGACGTGTCCTGGGACGAAGACAATTCGGGAAAGTGTTCCTAAAGGTGTAAAATTGAACATTAATCAAGTAGAAGACTGTGAAAGATGGATTATGGACAACGCATTTTATAGGTGACTGGTGCGGTATCTTAATGAAACGGGCCTGCAGGCTTACATATAAATACATTGATGTTATGCTGCATGGCAACCCAAGCGAAACAAAAGCAAACAACAAAAAAGCCCATATCTGAAGTGATTTTTTTCTTGTACGAAAGCATGTGTAAGTTTCATAAATTTTCTTGTGGCCACTTGCGCTGTCATTGCGGGAGTGGCTGACCCGTCAAGCTGCTCATGATAGCAGCTTTCTGTGGCCACCTCTGTCCTTGTATCTTTCTCAATGGAATAAAGGTTGATTGATTTACTCTTTTACAGCAGCAGGCCCAACTGTCTGACAATCTGAATGCTAATGTTTTCGACGGTCTGAGAAAAAGTCGTGCGTTTACTTTACTTCCAATAAGGCTTTACTTCGAGGAAGAGGAATTAGCACTATGTCGTGTATAACACTAGCGCTGAGGCACATGTTTATAGCCATGCGCGGCCAAACATTCAACGAGTTTCTGCAACGCTTCCAATGCCACGGAAATTTTAACGTTGGCTGACGATTTAAGCATGTTACGACGAATCAACGGCTAACTATCCGATCTCGACGTCCTATCCGTTTCTTCGATATGTTAAGCCATCCCATAGTGCTCACCAACGAAATTTCTCAGCGATCCTCACCGCCCGCCATCTAATCCAGTATATTATGAGCGTAGTGATAGAACACCACAACGTTCCCTCGGCGCACCCGCATAATTGTCTCCACGATAGCCTAAGCCAAAAGAGAACGCATCCGACCACAAACCAGTGGCCAGGAACAAAGACGAGGACGCCTCTGCTGAGCCACTATAAATCCCCATAAGGAATCAATTGGGACGCGCCCACCCACGTGCGTCTGGAGGCCTTAAGATACGCCATAGGCTTCAGTGGGTTGAACGCTCCACTTTATCATCGTTACCGGGCTCGCACGCGCACGCACGCACCCAAAAAGTAGAAGGAATCGATCATGTCTGTCTCAAACAGAGACCATCACGCAGAATGCGGCGTGAGTGTTAGTACGTTTAACTAACAACTGCGCGCGGCCAGTTATAGAACGAGCAAACTGGGCTGCAACCTTATAGGCCGCCTCGCGTGACACTGTAGCCGCTTCAAGAGGCGCCGTCGAACACGAACCCTGCTATCTAAAGCAAGTGTGATCGAACGCGTATACGTGCTATATCTACAAGAGAAATAATAAAAATAAAGATGTCTGAGACGGCCCCCTTACGCCCGACCTAACTGTCACTAACTTATAGTTTCTTACAGCGTCTACCGCAACCTGCGAGGCGGGAAAGCCTCACAGGTTAACGCGTCGCACAGTTTTGTGCAGCGTTATAGAAGTGCCCTTGTTCAGCGCTCTCCCTGGCGGTATATATATCGTTTTGGCGCCTCCTGCATCGTTGTCTCTCATTCAAAATAATGACCTGGGTCTCACAAAACCAGATATTACTGTGGTTATAATGAAGCGCGATATAGCGAGGTAATCGCTACGGCAAAGATATGATAATTTTCCTATACGACCATTCTGCCTTACACTTGCCTGGCTAATGCGAAATATAGCGTCTATGAGGAAATAATCAGCATTTTCCTCGATATCGGTCACGACTATGTAGGCTTAGCACGTTCCTGTTGTCAGTCGTCCGTTCACAGGGGCCAGCGCAATCTGACGACAAAGTTCGATATCCTCGATATTTGACCGTATACATAGTTATTTGCCCACATCCAGAGACCACTTTTGCGGGCAGAAATGTCGTTGAAGAAATTTTACTTCTATGTCTCTTCGACTTACAAAGACAGCGCAGAGCCGCAAAGGTCGCCCAATACTGTTAAGAGGAATGAGCTTCCGCCTTGTTAAGAATAGTAAGCTGTGTTCGAAAACGGCTGCTTTATTCGGGGCCATTGACTCGCTCTCTATAGGAATGAATAATTCATAGTGTTTGTGCAGCGGAGCTAGAAAAGCGGTGCACTGATCACAGAAAGGACAAAGTGTTCATGCGTGGTTATAAGCAATTATGAGGTCTTTCCTTTTCAGTAAGCAGAAACATTAGTTGATGTCGGCTGAGCCCATTAGTGAAGTGTACGACTACACACAGCCCCAGAGAGACCTGTGCAATACAGTGGCTATTATGTCCCCCGCCTGCAGCTAGCTATAGACATTTAAGCGCACCTTGGATTGGCTGAGCTTAAGGCTAAAGATATTCTTAAGCAAATCATTTCTGCGGAAATCCACATGGCGCAGGGAGTTTCATGAATAAGAAATCTTGTGATCTACACGTATGTTTCGGGCTAGTTATCTTACCCACGTTATTGTGTCCCATATCTGCGGCGTTGGCGAGGACATAAACCACTTAATTTGCATTTGCAGACGCTTTACAACTTCGGGGTCACTCTGTAAGAACGCTCTAAACATGCGACACGACAGGGGACCTGAGCTGCGAGACGTTCTTCCATGGATCGTGGCAGTGTCCTGACTCTTAACTGCGCCGCGCTAAGCTAACCTCCTCAGATACCATTAAAGTTTTTCTCTCTCTCTTACAAGTAGATGACAAATTCTTCCCTTTCATAAGAAGGTTCAGGTTCAGCAGGTATAAAGGGCCACTTCCCACATGCGTGCGTCCTGTCGGGGCTTCTCTGGCTTCGCGCGCTCTTGACAGCTGCACCTTGCAATGTCTGAAGACGAGATGTCAACCAACTCGCCAGACTGGCAAATTTGCTGATAACTGTGGCATTACTGCACTCGATAGCTCATCGCAGCAGCTGATATCTAAACGTGCCTTGAGTTTAAGGATATTACGCTTACGTTATACCGTTTCGCTATCCTCGCCATTTTCACAACAGTTTTGCTTACTGCTACAGCAGCTCTTAAAGCACTCACCTGCCAAATCACGAGAAAAAAAAAGTTACGCGTCTGCTGACGTTGTAGCCCAACTTCAAACTTCGCACTTTATCCGAGCATTTGTGTCACCAAGTGCGCCGATTGCCCCCGCCTCCCCTTTCTGAAGCCATGCCAGATATCCCCTCGAAAACACGGTATGTGGAGCTTCAAAAGAGGAAATGAACAAGTACGTGGGTTCTCAAGCAACTAGCTTACTTTCCCGGACGGTGGTATGCACGGTATTAAGCTGAGAGCCGTGATCCTGCTGAGAGTGCCTCGAGAGCGTGACGCATCAGTCTCGAGTCGGGCGGGACGCGGCAAAGAGGCAAGCGGCCTGCGGCGCGCTGGCGGATTCTCTTCAAGATGCGATGTCGTCGTCGCCGATGTCTCGAGAGCAAACGTTGACTCCGGACGGGGTGGCGGCCTTGCAGGGGGAACCCCCCCGCTGTGCGCACTGACGCGTCAGGAAGAGAAGGGGGTGGGGGGCGCTTAGTAAGGTCGGAAAAGCACTCGCCTTCTCTGGATAGTTCCCTCCATCTGCTGGCTCTCGAGCTGGTCGCGTATTTGCATATGAGTGCGATGTCTACGACTCCTTGTGCTTTCGCCGAGACCTGCTTGAAAACCACTTTCACGGTGCGGCCAACGTCGGTGGGTGTTGCGTCAATGCGACGCTACTAGGTGGCATCGTCGAAGTGCAGACTGGTGCAGTGTTCTACACGAAGGATCGCGTTATAGAAGAGCAGTGTTATCCTACAATTGCTAAATCACATGAGACCGAATAGCTGATTCATTTGTAGGATGAGCATGAGTTGGCTGACCTACATCAAATGGCGCACCCAGCACCTAAAGCCTCCGGCAGCGTGATTCGGCGGCATTGAGCCACATCGCGCGCGAGTGCAGAGTGACTCGGTAGGTGCATCCGCCCTGTAAATTCATGCAGCTTAAGCGAGAAAATTCAGCGAATATTCATTGCCCACCCGCAAACAAGATAAGCGAGGGAGCCAGCATAACCACCGAGTAGGAGGAGGAGAGAAAGCGTCCTATAATCTGAATGTGACGATGGTCGCCGCGGATCAAGTCCGCTCAGTGCAGCCCGAACGGTTGAAGAGAGGGGGGGGGGGGGGGGGGGGGGTAAGAGCTCCTCTGATTTACTGAATAAAATAAATACTGTAAGACACTTGTTCACCCGGCAACCGGTGCTCTTTAATCTCGAATCCCGAGCGGCGGCGAGCGAAGACACCGACGAGAACTAACGATGATGAATATGTACAGATAAGGAAGATGAAGCACATTAAGTGTCCACAATAAATGCACATAATCAAATTGTAATTTTGACCAGTTTCTTCGTAACTAAAAATAAAGTCTAGAGAGCATAAGGACGTTGTAGGTGTCATTTCTCAATTTATTTCTTACCATGTCATCAGCCGTCGTAGTCAACACCTTTGCATTGACGTATAGCGTCCGCTTTCGCACAGTGAGGTAGTCGGCGTGGGCCGCATGCTGCCGCCATGACGTAGCGCCGGCCTGGTCTGGTCGAAAGGCCAGAGCACT
Source organism: Dermacentor silvarum (assembly GCF_013339745.2). Classification (NCBI taxonomy): domain Eukaryota; kingdom Metazoa; phylum Arthropoda; class Arachnida; order Ixodida; family Ixodidae; genus Dermacentor; species Dermacentor silvarum. The sequence goes on from NC_051157.2 coordinate 16,365,712, forward strand.
CAGCAACAGATGGCAGTATCACTGTGCGCGCTGTGCAGCCTTTCGACGGAAACGGCATCAAGAAGGCTAGGTTTTATGCCAGTGGAATCATCCGAAGCATTAATTATTTTAGGGAAAGATTCGATTTGCGTGAAAGATTTGACCGTGAATTGCTGTGTACGCTGCACCATAGAATACCATATAGGTGAAACAAAGAGCCTCACCAAAAGTCTTTCCGAATTCCGAAGATCGAAAAGCACGACGCCTTTGATGTACGGTCTATTATGGGCTTGAGTAAAAGTCCATGAAATCGCCGTTTGTATTCGCGGTTATCGAGGCATCGCAGTTAAAGTCACGCAAGTAAAATGTTTCCGGTTTTCCTGGCTCCTCTCCTGCGCGTGGGAATGCAGGGAGCATTGAAGAGCTGAATAATTTCTAAAAAAAAAAAGTCCACTCATTTCTTCTGCACTTCCTCAACTATATACCGGGCACAAGGTTTGGCGCTTCGCTAATCGTTTTACAGTTACAGCATAGGAGTCACTGCACACTGCTGTATATCTTCATTTGTTTCGTCCGACCGCGTGATTTGTGTGACGACGGAGCGCCGAATTAAGCGCCCGTGCAATTAATTCTCTCTCAGCGTCTCTATAAGGGCCACGTTGACGTCAAGCGCGGAGCTTTCACCCAGCCCCGTCTCAGCTCACCGCTGTCTCGCTTATTCGCAGCTGTCCACGCCGCGGTCCCTTCTCCCTCGGCCTTCTCCCGACAACTGGACAAAGTGGGCGACGCGGCACCTGTCGGAGCTGACAAAGTGTTTGCGCAGCGCGGGTGACGCAGCAAGATTAGTGGCTAAGCCCCGTGACTACTAACCCGACTAGCGTCCTTCGCGTGTCATCTGCGTCGCGTGTCGACCGTCCGCTGTCGAAAAGTTGGACAATGCCGAGAAGCCTGCGCAGTTGTCCCAGCTTTTGACGTCTGATGCCGCGACACTTACATTGTTTCGCTATTGCGGTGCGCCGGGTGTGACATTGTGTAGGCGAATCCAACCTAGTTACAAATTTAGCTGTGACTCATGTGGATTCTCACTGCGCAGATTGCGTGGCTTCTTTCCTTTTACAGATTTGAAACACTAACGTATATAAGAAGCGCCGATTCCACACATGAAGGCGTTCTCAGAAAGATTTAGCCAAAGTTCGCTTTATGATATAGACCGTTTCACTGTTTACAAACATAGGCCCTGCACGGCTTCCGGTTTTGCCCTCTGACGTAGCTGCTAAGTGTAACTGGCAAAGAAGCAACCATGCGTTAAAACATAGAAGAGTGATAAGGCACGTGACCGGAAGTTTCTTGGGGGCGGCGCGCTCGCTGCTGTTATCGCGAGCATGAAACCGTCTATAGAAAGGCATGGATTTATCGCCCTCGTTTTACCTACAAGTATTATTGTAACAGGTTTACTTGCGCTTTTAGAATAAAACGTTAAAACCTATCGACTGTTGGAGCCTACTTTTTATTTGGCCATCGGTTTTGTTATCAAAATTGTCAAAAAAAAATACAGAAAGGAGAAAGCATCGAGTTTACAAGCATCAAATTTTGATAACGTGTTGCGCTTCGTGAAAATTCCTTGTGAAACCGTGTGTTGTTGTTACAAGATGGACGGTGAAGGGGTTCAGACCGTACCGCGTTTAATATAAAATAAAGAGCACCCCCCTTCCTTTGCACTTTCCCCCTCTCTCTGCAAGCCACATCCAACTTCGTACGCAGATCCACCGGTGGGCCACTTTCCACGTGACTTTCATCGTGTAGAATACGCCATTGCACCGAAGGACAGCGGCAATGCATAAGAAAGCGGCCGCACGGGCGCGCCAGCTCTTGTGCTGCCTGGGGATGCAATATATATAGATATACGTATTTTTATCTGTGGTGGTTTGACTAACCGGGGCGAGGAAAACCTGATCAGCCCCGGCGATCGACACCCATGATAGCTGGCGCGATGAGCAATGGTGCGGCTGCTTTAGCTGTGGCAAACAAGTTCATTTGTTTTGCAGCGCCGACGCGGGGTGTGCATGAGGACAGCGAGCGGGTAGTCTGATAAAAAAACTAAAGGCGAAAAGTACCATGCGTGAACAGGGTGTGTTCGTGAGGAAAAAAGAAAACAAAACAAAAAAGATCATCTTATATCGTTCAGTATGTCTCCTGCGGACGCGAGGTCGAGCATTCCCTGGAGTTTCGGTTGAGGACGGCAGTGTGTAATAAACGTTGTTCACTGGAGAATAAAATTCCCGCACGTACACAACACCTTCTTTGTGAGTGCTTGTAATGCTCGCTCTCGGACACTTTGACCAGACCAGAGTGCCATTTCATCTGATTGATTGTCCTGTTTGGGAATCTGTGAGGCAATGTTCTTTCTGTCAGATCGAGTTGCATGGTTAGTGTTTATTGTGGTCCGTAGCATTCTGCGGCGTTGTTTGTTTTTCTTTTTTTTCTATTTTTCTTTTTTACTTTTTTTACTTATCTTTTGATGGACGATCGCTCGCGCAAGGGGCGCCCAATACATGCAAGAAATACGGGCCCGGGACATGCTTTTCCCTCCAATATGCGAAGGCGTTTGACTCGAATTCAGTGTTGTCTGAAAATGCGGGTGTTTCAAGCGTGTATTCCAACGAACGAGCTCTATCTTGACGATAAACTTCATTCGGCCACTACAGTGTATAAACACCCGCCGTGGTTGCTTAGTGGCTATGGTGTTGGGCTGCTAAGCACGAAGTCGCGGGATCGAATCGCGGCCACGGCGGCCGCATTTCGATGGGGGCGAAATGCAAAAACACCCGTGGACTTAGATTTAGGTGCACGTTAAAGAACCCCAGGTGGTCCAAATTTACGGAGTCCCCCACTACGGCGTGCCTCATAATCAGATCGTGGTTTTGGCACGTAAAGCCCCATAATTTTTTACAGTGTATAAACAACTGTAGCGAGTAATCGCGAGAGAGAGAAGGGTTCATTATGCATGCTGAATATGTTTGCTAGCCCATACACCTAACCTGCTTCTGTATAACCTGAACTCTTCTCTCTTTTTCACTACCCCGTCCCACTCCCAGCGTGTAGCGTAGCAAACTGTACCTATAGTTAATCTCTCGCTATCTATACAGATGGCGTGGGTGATGCATGAAGTCACTCATTCATAATACGCTGTACACACCGCATAACACGCTCAAGAGGAGAGAGCAAGGAGAGGAAAGGCAGGGAAGTCAACAAGACGAGCGTCCGGTTTGGACCACGAAAGGTATGGCTAGAGTGTCTATGTCAAGGCCGGTGCCCAGTCCCCATATTCCCAAAGCCGCCGCAATCCGTTTACGTTACTTGGATGTGGCTTCGGCATAGAATCGACGTGGTTTTGACGGGGCTTCGGCGCGGGCCTTCACAAGACTTCTACTGCAGCCACTGTACCCAAAGCATTCTCGCTTGCGACGAGGCCGAAACGTGAACACGATTAGGGAAATACGAGGAGCCAGGCAGGCGCCTGAGCAGTGCGGTACTCGTGGCATATATCAATGCTTACCTCTCAAATGGCGTATTCCTCCATAGTCCCATGTACCGTGCATTGGGCGCAGATTCAAACTGCAGTGATTACTCAAACGTAAACGACTGACATCCTATATAGCATCGCGACTGCGTTCGCAGCAGCCAACATACATGTCACAATGGCCGTTCCACGTACGTTCTCGCTGTAATGACTGACGGAAGTTTTTTGTCCACCAGTGCGGCATTCGAACGCTGCCGCAGCACGAGGTCGCATGTTCCGTACCCTTTACTAGCGGCCGTAAACCGACGTAGGGACGAAATGCGGCAAAATTATGTGTACCAATTGTTGCACGTGTAAAGTAACTGTAAGTGGCCAATCCTATTCAGGACGTTTCCACTATGCAGCGTCCATATACTTATCGCGTGGAAGCTTTGCAACATTTTGGGCAATCAATCAATCAATCAATCAATCAATCAATCAATCAATCAATCAATCAATCAATCAATCGGTTTGGCCACAACTTCAGTTTTGAGTTGGCGCTCCGCGGAAAGACTCATTATCCTTGTAAACAAGCAAGGAGTGCTTGGGAGCAGAGGACCACAATGCCTCCACAGCTACAGACGAACGTAGCCTTGCAAATAAGAAGGCAAAACAGCGATACTACAATATTTCTTTCTAAGTGTTTGTACGTGCTTGTGAGGGTAAGCAAGCTTTGACACGTTGGGGACAAAAAAAGAAAACTTGGAGTACGCTTAAGCTTCGACTTTAAGAGTGGAACGCGATAGCGTTATGGGACGCCGTTGATGCCGACACCGACACCGTATTTTCTGCCACATGAGGCCAGATCAAATTTCAGAAAGGCTCGGTTTTACTTTGAGGAATTCAGTTTGTTTCACTAATGTCTTGCGCCACGCGAAGGGCCCGCCCGGTCGGGGAGCTTCATGATGATGTGGTTTGGCATGATTATTTCCGCCAGACGCCGATGCTTATGCCGACACCCACGCCGACGCCGGATTTTCTGCGACACGGGGATTTTAACGCTATCGCGTTAATACGCGTTAATCGAGCTCGCGGCCGTGAATAAAACAAGCGCTGGCTACTCGCAGCAACATGTATGAAATTCTTTTCATCTCTGTGATGAATTCACCTGTCGCGTGTTGCCTTGTATCGGCCTACGGGGCGCCGTCAAGCTGTTTCTTCGCAGCTTTTATCCCAGGAGTCCAGCCAGAATATATACTGCCGAATAAAGATAATTTAATTGTCATACCGTATTGGTGAAGCAGCGCACTGACCGGGACAAAGAGGAGAGAGACAACATGATGATTAATCACATGATGATTAATCACCAACTCACCCAACTTTCTACAGTGCTGAAAATAATTTAATTGGATTGGATTGAACCCGCGCCACGGTGGAAATACGTTATCTGGACGTCATCTTACTATCCTCATAGCACTTCACCGTCAATTCTTGTGCGACTACAGCGACCTATTAGCACAACCTGCCGACTGGGTTCGCTCAGAGCGTTGCTGACATGCACTCTCACGTGAACTGAGGTTTTCCGTGAGACGGTAAACACCATGACCTCCCTGAAGAACTGTCGTGTAAAAATAGTCCCCTCCTCCCGATCTCCTTCCTTCGTTGTATCTTGAAAATCTTTCTGTTGGCGCCACGGGAGCGATTATCGGCGCGACAAAGCGGCGACACTGTCGTTCAATTCCATGCTATATGGGGAAGACGACCAATGTCGGTTCGACCTTGTTCGCGTTGGAAAACAGATATTAATGGAAATCAACCTTTGGAACCACGCCCTGGCACGGCTTGCAGTTCGCGACACCTTCGATAATTGGTGCTTTCCAAGATTGCGGGCTCGGCGCCCAGAACGGACGGGTTCGCTATGTCGAACTGCCATGAATAAACAGGGAGCGGCGTCGAGCGCGGCCTCGTTTTTACGCGTACACGATTAGTCTCTGACGCAGCAAAACGTCGATAGCTATTTTTTTAAAGGAGTCCCGCGTCGTTACCCGAACTTTGCACGAGCGCCCTTAACACCCTTCCCTGGAGCCCTTAACATACTTTGCTTACGCGCACGTTTGACCTTTACCTCACTGTGCATTTTTCAATGCTCTGCCTCACCAATTCCGTGTGGTGCACCGAAGGCTAGGGCTCGTGCGAGACAATAAGTAACGAGATCCAGCCGCACGTCCCAGAGAAGGGAGGATGACTCGCCCATTGTACTTTGCGAACGCTTCCGTGAAGCTTGCATTCAGTGGACGTCACACTCAGGAGGGTGATCTGAGGCAGACAGTGCATGGAGAAGCCCATCCTCTGGTTCTCTCTTCTGGCTGGTTGACGCGACCAGTAGCTCTCGGTGTACTGCACGGAATTGGTTACATGGCGTGCAGCTATGAACGATAGTATAGCTGAAAGTGGGGAGACCACCCGCAGCAATTTAACTGGGTGTGGTAAGCCGTTATGTTAGTCGAACTACCCATAACGACCGTTCTCGTTAGCCGGTTCCCAAACAAAGTGCCCTTACTGCAACTAGGGTCGAACCGGTATTGTTAAATTTTTGCAGGCTGATCATGACTTAACGAAGCATTTTCCATTCCTTTTCTTCCTCTGCGCACCGGCATCTCTCTTCCGATATGAGGCATTGCATGGTCACATTGCATAAATTCTAATATTGCTTCACATTATCTTGCAATAGTACACTTTTAACAATGCACTGCTTTTCAGTTTATACTGCCGTGGAGCGCTTTCAAAAGCAACGAAAACATTATCGCATGTCACAAGCTCGCGAACTTTGTCGTGTATGATTTCATTAAAATTTTTTTTTCGTCAGACCCTCAAATGAGCCTTTAAACGCACAAGAATTATAATGAGTTGTTTTATTATTGTAATTAGTAATTTAACGTTAGCGATCGGGAATGTTTGTGCCATTTGTTTATCCCTAATTGTGCCTTTTATTCACATTACCGTCTTTGACTCTTGATTGTCGGTTGCTTAAGGATGATCATGCTATAGTTAAAGAAAGATCTTTGTGCACTCTGCATCCAACCAGACGTGAACTACTATGAAGACAAGATTGATCGACTTTCTTTCATACGACAAAAGACTTTGCCCGCCGAAGTACTGGCGGAAGCGTAAGCAAGAAAACTTTGAAAGTACCACAAAGGCGCACGCGTCTTTATTGTGAGGAACGACGTCGCGCGCCCTGGAAGAGCCGTTCCACCCCCTTCACCACGTATTTTTCTTTAGTCACGTTTTTCGTTTGTCTCGTAACGCTTTAGTTATCTGCTCCTAAGCTTCAGCTCTTAAGCCTACCATTCTACCATTCGCGAGATGGTTCGCGAGCGCCGCCTGGCGCCTCTTCTGTAATGTTTAACGGTGGCGCGCAGATGCGCTGTCTCGTCGTAATACCATGCAGTAGTGCTGAAACTGGAGCTGGTGTCTGCTTATCAAGGCACAGTGCGCACAAGCATAAGCAGGCTCTGCTTTCCTCGCCGGCGTCGTCTGCTCCCCAGAACACTTAGCAGACGATATTCTGCGTTTTTCGTCTGTTGCAGACTTTCTCGTGCAGAGCGTATACATTCACAGTTCCATCTCCAGCCATTACCAAACAACCTCTTCTAGAACGAAGAAGCAAAAAAAAAAAAAAAAAAGAAAAAAAAACATAAAAAAGGCGCACTGCGAGAGCGCTTCGCCAACTTTCAGGAAAAGGTTTGTATGCACGAGACATCTTAATGTTTGTCTGGTTCGCCTACCAGCGCCGAGATTTTCCATACTGTCAGGAGTGCCGTAACCCGCAGGCTATACATGTAGAAACTCAGCAAGCACTTTTCAGTAGCGCAGATTGTTGTGCATGGCAGCGAGACAGCACGCTTACCTAGCAAATGCTACCGACAAAACAGATATGCCTGACACTTTTCCGCGAATTCCAACGCCACAATTTCGTTCGCAATGCGGTCGCCGCGTAAAGTAAGCCGGCGCTCTTTTCCCTAGAGTAAATGTTAAAAAGAAAGCGTGGACTTCGATCTTCTAATTATTTTTCGCAAGGTATAGAGTTAGCACTGTTCTCAGCAAAATTTAATTTAGAAGAGCAGTATATGGGTAAGTTACTACAGTATTATCATACATCTTATACCATAAAGCCTGGCACTGCAGTAATCTGTATAGCTCGCGCTTGAAAATTTACTGAGATTGTTGAAGGCAAGAAATGGCCGTTCCCTTTAGGTGTGAAAAAAACAAAAACAAATGTATGCCCTCATAAACGTTACCTTGTTTAGAGCCTATATTCTACTGACCCGCAAGCGATCGCCTCGGCATTATCTTTTACAACATGGCGGACAGTACAGACGACGGTACAAGTGGTACGAACAGGACAGATGTGCTGACTTGCCCCTTCGTCTGCGCTGTTCACCATGTTGAACGTAAGCCAACTAGCGATATACATTGTATATATTATTGAAATAGAATCGAACAAAAGGAATTGCAACAATATACCGGCCCTACCGATATGACGTAGCCATTGTTTTCACTCGATTCTCTTTTCCAGTCATCCACCACTCATCATTTGTCCATCTTCGCGACTAACGTAGGTGGAGCGCAGCTGTGACACCCTGGTGGGAAACACGGAAAGGAAAATAATTACAATAGAATCGTCGCATTATTCCCGGCTCAGCTTAGAATTATCGTGCACTATCACGTAGCTTCCCCAACGCTGCACATAACTGGCGAGGGATAATTTCGAAGCGCGTCCAAAGAATGATCCGTGCGTCTGTCTATAGAGCGCGCGATGTAGAGCGTTCCGGAACCCATTCTTTTCTCGGTGAATCGGTTTCTGGAGCGTCTTGGGAGCGAGCATTTTGACGCGCGCCTCTCCGTGAAGTCGTTGGTCTAGAGCGGCGTCGGCGCTGCCTTTGCATTAGCGGTCGGTGCGGCGTCGGCCGCGGCGCTATAGTGAAGACAAGATAAACTGTCTGGGCGTTTGGAATAATGGGAGGAGGGGTGAGAGAGATAGAGAGAGAAAGTTGTCTCTGCGGAACGAAAGCCGTGTCGTCGCCTCGCTTCAACACTGATCGACGTCGTCCACGCCTCGCATGTTCGCACGCGCCGTTCGTTCTTGTAGCAATTTCGTTGTTGCTTGCTTTTCCCACCCATCTACGCTTTTTGTCGCCGCCTCGTGGCGATGAAAATGTTGCATTGCTGTTGTGGAGAAAAGGGAGAGGAGGACGGTGTGAAGAAGCGAATGGAGAAAAAAAAATAAAGAAAGAAGAAAGGGAAGCAAATGAATAGCGTGCATGCACTCGGTCTTCATCGATCCGTGGATGTTATAGCACCGTCCGAGAAACTTCTGAAGTGCTGTTTTCGCGGAGGAACTTGTTCGAGTGATCGAAGACGAGGGAGACGGCGGCGAAAGTAACTTCAGAGCGCCGGTGGTCTGTTTTGAGTTTGCAGCGCGTTTGTTTGCTCCCAATTCGCCGACATCGCTCGACGCTTCGTTTACTTCTTTTCTTTATTGCTTACATTTCGAGCAGCACTGCGGAAACCTTTACAGTAAAAAAGATACGACTTGAGGCAATCCGTACTTACAGAAAACATGGCTAGCACTTTAAGAAAATGTTACCATCTCTGGAAGGCGGACTGTGCTTTTTCGGGCCAGGGGTATAAACGGCAACAATGCCACACCCTGTCGGCGTCGGGCTGGAGAATTGGGTTATCATATTTACTATGCACGGTGCTTAGGATTTCTCGTTCCTTTAATGTTGCGGCACTTGATTATAACCGGTTATACCTTTTTTTTTCTTTTTGTCTGTGCGTCTAAAATGACCGTCAACTTATCGCAATCTTGCGCAACGCATGTTATGACGCGTGGCACGCTACAAAAAAGGAAAATGCGCTGTTAAGAAACCAGATGGATGTCAGAGTGACCTGGTAGTTCTCACTTCCTCAAATAATTATTCTTTTAGTCGCACAACTAAACTATACAAGCTTTGTGAGCGATGGGCACTTCCGAGTGTAGAAGCCGGTTCATAATACGTGTCTACGAACAGATCTCATTCACGACGAAGGGTGGCACCTTCTCCGCACCTTCGTTTAATTGCCGAGAAATGACCGGAAAGCGGAAGACGTTCCACAAGTTTGCGTCGTGTCGCGTACGCTCACGTTTGTGCTTTTGATTTGCACGCCGCAGCCGCGTGACCCAGTTCTTGCCCAGCCCGCCGAGATGAGTGAGCGAAGCGCTTGTTCCGAGTTCGAGTTCTAAAGAGGCCCGCTTCCACCGTCCAATTACAAATCCGATTCCCGGGCTGACCTGCAGGGAAGCCCAAGTTGAACGGAAGGGCCAAATTGCATTAGGTACTGTACGCCGAAGGGAGAGGAGCGAAGTCTATTACGAATTCGAGCTTGTCGTATTCAGATGAGGCTCATTAGAAGACAAGCAAGACCGCTTCCGGGAGTTCCATCATGGCGGCGTTACTCGTATACGGGTAAACGGGAAGAAAAACCAAGAAGCGGTTCCACATTTCGGCGGCCAGTGTACGCGAGGGTACAAGGACATCGGCTGAGGCAGTGATGAACGCGCCCGGTCTGTTTGATAAACGCGAGTGAAACGCGCTCTGCACCCCGCAGTATACATGCTGAGTCGGAAAAGGGTTCCGCGAAAAAGAGATCAGTCTGGTTCTCTGCTCGGTGCTTCTCTTCCGTCCGTCTGTGCATGCGTGTGGTGTGCCCGGGATGCCTGCACGTGCCTCGCATCCTGTCCTATGACCGCGGTGTGTCTGCGTGCGTGCCGCCTCGAGCGAGCCTGACGCATAGGGACTGCTCCTTGTCTGTGTATTTCACCGATGGCCGCCCGCGAGCGGTCTCTTCCTAAACCCCTTGAATGTCTGGCCATTCGTTACGTTTTTCTTTCCTTTCTACCCCCCTTTTTTTACGAGCTTTTGATTACACCATTTAAGGGCGATGTCGTGGTCTCCCTGCGCATGCACGCATGCTTACGTTCTGGTTTGTACTTTTTCAGCACGGTTTGGCTAACAACCATTAAGTGCTCGTCCGCGATAACCCTGGCAAAGGAAGGACCGGCAGGCTGAGTTGCCGGCTTTGTGAGGCACGAAGAGATTATATGGCTCTGGCACCCAATAAATATACAAACCAGCGGAAGTGGCGTTCAGCGCTCTGTTGTTACGTATGTTTCACTATAGCGTAATGAGTGGTTAGTCATCAAGTTGGCGCAGTCTTGATAACGCTTCCTTGGTCTGAATGGTACCTCTTTTTTCTCCAGAGAGCTATGCTCCAATGCAATACGGCGTCGCCGCTTTCTATTATCTTGCTTCACTTCGTCTTATCAGTCACATCGTTCTTCGTGAGAGCTCTGGACGTTTATATCTTACTTGATACTGCCTGGTCGTTTGTTACTTATGGCACACTCCACTGGTTCCTACTTTGCTACGAGACTGTTTGCACAGATGCGGAGCCCTCTCGACATTTTAGCCGGGGAAAGCATGCCCGAACCGAATGTTCAGCTGCTCCCAGAGCAGTATGAGGAGCCGCGTGATCGGAATTATGTCGGATTTTGGTCGTGCTCCCAGCTCGAATGCGAAAGCGCCCCCGAGCTCTCTGAGATAGTGCGCGACGCTCTGAATGAATCAGGCGAATGTGTTCCGATCGAGTATTCGATTTCGACCATCCGAATGTAAACCGCACCTCGAGAGTGCTCTAGAGCACTCCAAAGTGACCAGTCGAATGTATAGATGTCAACACACTTCTCTAGAATCCGCGAGCCATGTTCTCAGGACTGCGCTGGCGATATTTGAAGATGACATGTGCCACAAAATCGGCTGTATGTGAGGTTGCGTAACTGCATTTACAGTTTCCGTTGATTTTTCTCGACCTGATGGTCGGCTTAAGCTTTGGTAGCTGCTTTGGCCCTCGGAAGTGTGTTCTAAGTGTGTTGACATCTGTACATTAGGCCAACCACGTATGCTCTTGTCCTTAATCGTTAATTGGCGTCCTGACAAATATATCTTCCATGTCCTCCCAAGATTTGGGCAAGCCATCCCAATTTTTTGTACCCTTTGCTCGTAATGTCCGCGATGATTTTGACCGTTCACTTCATTCTACCGAGGCCGCACTTCAACGGGAACAGAATGCTGCCGCTCATCGAACAAAACATCCCCCCCCCCCCCTCCCTCCTCGCCAAGAAGGTTGAAAAGTGTTGTGGTGACATTTGCTGATGAGTGTTAGACAGCCTTGCAGTGAAGCTCTGTTCATACGGCGACCGAAATGCATGTTCTGTTTAGAGGAGGATCAACCCGTCGCCACCACAAGGCTGATCACTGCTATCGCACATCCAAGACATGGCAGCTTCGCTTGACATTCGAATAAAAGTGTGCTTTACGGGATTTGCAGCAAACCAGATGACCGCTTCTTTAAGGCAGTCCCAAATGCCCTTTCGTACATTAAGAAAGAAAGAAAGAAAGAAAGAAAGAAAGAAAGAAAGAAAGAAAAAGAAGAGAAGAAAGAAAGAAAGGATAGAGAAGAGAAGAAATGAAACCAAATCGCATAAATATCGCGACAGAACCTTCACGTCGACGTCGTCTTTGGTGGTCCGAACTACAGTGGCATAGCCATTGCGATGTTGCCCCTGGCTACCGTACGTAAATGCATAACGACACGCTTCCATGAACGGCGGGTTGCAGGGCATTCACGTCGGGTAATCCGCGTTCAGGCAAACAGCGCTCTGTTACACATGTAGTCGAAGTTCGCGTGCCGGGAGACGGCGAGCTCGTCAATATGCATACGTTGGCGACCAGACATCTCCGCGTGCGTCTCTGGAGCAGCTTATGTAGCTCTTCTGTTGTCCAGCGCATGACCTAGGGCGCGGCGGTGTCTCGCGAATTTGCCTGTGGGCGACAAGCAGGCTCCCCAGCTAGCTGCTCGCCCACATAGAGCGACACTCGAAGCTAGTGGGGACGCATCGGCGCGCTCTTATGTGCACCGATTGCGCTCTGATCAAAGGGAGGGCGTTATTAAAACGCCGTTATTCTCGACGTGCGTGCCACCCCCCCCCCCTCCCCTCCCCTCACCTCCTCCCCGCTTCTTCCCCTTCAGCGAGCCGCCTGGTTCCCCCCGACGTACTTCGAGCGAAGTGATCGCGCGAGCTCCACGAAAGAAAGGGGGGGGGGGGGGGGGGGGTGGAGCGGGGTACCCCCATTAAGACTTATCTGGCGGGTGTATCTCGCAGCAGCGGCAGCAGCAGCACCGACGCGTCTGCGCGCATCTAGCCTTCTAATTGGTCTTTGCGGCAATCTGCGCACCGCTGCTGCCTCTCTGCCCGGCAGTAGATGTATCTTTGCTTCGGCGATTCTAGCCGTATTTCTTTTTGTGCGTCTTGCGCGTCTTCTTCGTCTTCAACCGCGATGCTGTTGCTGCGGGCAATTCATCATCCACGCTTCAACGAGGAAGTTGCTTATGTTGTCGCTGCGGGTAAATGACCAGCTAGCTCGCCTCCTCCTCCCCCACGAAGCGGCGAGGAGGAGCGGCGGGCCTTCCTGATGAGAGGTGAGGCTACACGCTGCGTATACGAGACCAGCCCCTGGGCTCTGCAGTGGCAGTGCTAATACCGGAGAAAGGGTGCGTTGTAGGAGGGGGGGTTAGGGCTAGCTCATTTCGACGCGGTGGTCCCCCGGTGTCTGTGACTGCGTGTGTGTGTGCGTGCGCGCGCGCTCCGGACGGTGCACGTTCGTCTTTGATCCGAACGCACTCTCACCGGCGGCGCTCTCAATTGCCTGACTTATCGCATTAAGGGAAGGGCTGCGATATCGGCCCATGTATCTCCGTGTTCTGGGCGCGTGCCCGTGCACACCTACGCGCACGCGCTTGCTCTGTCCGGGCAGGAAGCATCCGACGTTATTTGGGTTCTCGGCGGGCCGGTAAATACTCTCCGGGTGGTTTCGAGCCTGGGCTGTTTGTTATCTGACTGCACCCACTCAATTATTCCCCGTTGGCTGCGACTCAATGCGGCTCCTTTCTTGGCCACGGGCTGGGCCGCTGTTTCGTACTGAAATCGACTTCCTCGCCATTGCTTGGCTTGATTGCAGTTCTCTCCAGTTGCGTACGGTGTTGCCGCTACCGTTGGTGGCCGGCCGCTAACGCAGTTGTCACTTCTGCTGTCACTTCTATAAATTCAAGGTCAAGGATTTGCTGGAATCCCACCGTCTTGCAGAAAGGTCCTTTGCAAGTTCCGTGCACAACTTCTGCACAGAAAAATACAGAACATTTATAACTTCAGAGACGAGCGCGGAACCTTGCAGAATGTTTGCGTAGAGCGAGATGGTTGGAACAAGACGTTAGGCGTGTTGCAGGCACTTTAGCTTGTCGTCGTAGCGTGCCGAGGACTGTGAAGTGCTCCTCATTTAGCTTTGTTCTAATCATACTTGGAACTGAAATGGGAGTAGAATGAAGGTGAGGCTGAATGAATTTTGTCTTCAGAAATTGCGTAGTTCGGCAGACAACCTGTTTCATGGTTTTTTAACGCTTTGTTTCTTTCAGAACTCTACGGTTTTCGAAGGATTAGTCCGATTCGAGATTCTGGCGTATTGATGCTAATGCATTCTAAGACATTCCTGTACGAGCACGAATAAAATGTATTTTAATACATTCGAGTCAATTAAGACGTCAAGTCATTATCACTAGTTCGTTCTACTTCTTTCTACATAGCTTGATGCGCTTGTAGAGAGGTTAACTTACACTTAAATATTTCTGAACACTATACTGAAACGATAGCATATTCGGATGGTGTTACTTATCAGATAACTTGAATTCGCTTACTTAGCGCTGGCAAAAAAACCAGTGCCTTCACTGACCTGAAAAATAAGAATTGTTGCAGCTGCAAAATAACATTAAGGAGAAATCGATGTTTATAAGAGACCCTGCAGTAATAGGGTGTATGAGAAATTTTGGAAGTGGGCTTTTCCACATTGTTCGGCTGCCTTACACAAGATGGCTCACCTTTTGCCCGCGGAACCATTGAGCCGATGGTAGGTTTGCAAACAGCGAGAATTCATTAAGGAAGTGGCGAGGGTATCGCCACCAGCTCAGGCCCTCCTGCTTTATTTCTAGTTCCAGGGTGACGTCGGCAATCATGTGCCGGTCAAACTAGATGTGCGGGGAAGCTAACTTGCAGATTTTCGGGATGAATGCATCACTCGATGTACAGGTTATAACGAATGTTCGCAGCTACGCGAACTTGCAGCAAGCAATATCAGCCGTAAGAAGCGGAGCGCAGACCCCTGTAAGAGAGTGCTCGACCGCTTCCGTAATATGAGATACAAGTCTCGTGAACGCTTTTACGTGTGAACTGTGCCGTACGCAGGGAAACTCGGTCGTATTAGGCGTGAGCGTATACCTGTTAGTAACAGGTCTGGGCGCGAAGTTCTTCCACGAGCGCCGTGTATCAATGACTCGCTTGCGGGCTTGCGAGATATTAATTTTCTCGCCTTTCGAGGTGTTTCGTGGCTCAATACCTCCACAATCCATGACACTTTTGCGTGTGCTAATAATCGTAATTAACTCACCGGCGCACTCATCTTAAAGCGGCATAAAAGATACGAAAAGTTACAGGAAAGACTTGCAACTCGTGAGCCGCATCGCAACGTATAACGACCTTGTTCTGACACCTTGGGTAATGCTTTCCTGGATCAGTGGAGCTTCGCAAGCTTTTTGATGCGGACGTTCCCGTTGGACTGGTCTCAATTTTTGCCAGACGGTCGTCCGATGATCAGCTGCGCGGCCCTTTTCGCGGAGAAAATTGCGCATAATTTGCGCACTTTGCCGCCATAATGATTTTGAAGGAGGCCATTTGCAATTTAATTCGCTGGATCATACCATGACTAGGGGGCGAGTCTACACGCGTTTGTACCGTGGAGGATAAATGAAGCGCGAACTGAATATTTCATATTACGGCGCATAAAAGGGATGACATTGCCGAAGGCTTTTAAGTTATTTAGAAGTATGGACGTAAGATCAAGGCGCAGTTGCTTTAAGCTAGAATGCCTACATTAAGAATTGACTGTGACGTTGACGAAGAATGGTATGCGGCGGCACACCACACATCCACGTGAGCTGTGTCATTGTGTTACCAATAAGTCAGCAACGCTTTTATGTGGTCAGACCCACAAAATGTATTTACGTAAGTGGGACTCGCAATTACTTTACAAAATTTATTTCGCTAGTCTAAGATGACTACACACTATGAATTTCTCTGGATTGTATAAAAGTTCTATAAAGTGCTTATAGTGCATGGGCTGCCGGCAGATAATAGACTACGCGGTAATAAATCTGCAGACTGTCGTGAAGCTTGTGGCGTCTTAGAAGTGTATAGACTGTCTCAGTCTATAATTATTTACGAAGGTTGAATGTTGTGGTCGTCGTTGCGTCATCATTTCGCTGGTGACCACGGGCTCCAGCATCCAGCTGTGTGGCTAGAGTACCAGCCGGTCGAACACGCAGAGCATTTATAGGTACACAATCCTGGAGCTGAATTAGAGTATTTGGCCTGGCCAGCATCTACGTCAAACGTCACGATTTGGCGAGGTTCGTTCTTGAGGAACCATTCGTATACGAACAACTCGCGACAGCAATCGCCACAGCAATCTCTAGCCAGGAGACAAGCCGTCGTAGGAAGACATGCAGTTTTAAACGGTATCGTATTTGCCACTTAAGCCACTTTCCGTGGTCGTTGGTTCGGAATGGCGTTTCTAACTTAAAACCAACCGATTGGCGGTGACACTTAGGGAGGGCGAGAGGTGTGGCGAGAGTCAATGTGTTTCTCACCGAGTACCGTACACGACGGAACGGTCGCGAGGCCGACAAATGACCTTACACAGCGATCTGTACTGGTTGCACATATGTGCCGGTGGCCGGCTTTGTTATCTTCGAAATTGCTAATGATCGGAACAACGAATGATTCATAAATATCCTCATTATAACGCATATCCGCCTTCAAGCGCATAATTTTATATGAAAGCGCACCTTTGCCTACCTCATCGGAGTTCGGCGTGTCGGCTCTCTCGGTTTCTCGCCGAGTTAACTGTGCCGATGCAGCAGATGGTGTAATCAAAACTGGGCTATTCCTGGCATTGGCCATACTTCACCATTCGGGCGAAACTGGCAATTTTTTACGAATGACAAATGTAAGGATCCGCTATCACTTAAAAAAAAACAAAAAACGATACGAACAGTCTAGAGAAAGACCGGAAGGTTTTTATGTTAAGGGGGGAGTAGAGCCCCCCCCCCCCCCCCCCCCCCCCCCCACCAAAAAAAAACAAACAAAAAGCGCTCGGTTGGCTAACCTACACCGACGGAATAGGAAAGGAACCCAAAGGAAAGTAGTTGCTCGTGCACATGAACTGCCATGTCATGCCATGTCATGTTTTAAAGGTATACTCTATCACTCTATATAGCCTTTCCTCTTTGCCTGTAACAACATGCAGACCTACAATATATATATATATATACTGTGTGGCTACAAGTCGGCTGTCGGTCTGCAGATAAGTACTTTAAGTAGCTACCCAGTTTCTATTGCATGGCGAAATAAAATTTTGTAATGTCTGGCTTTCGCGTTTTCTCTTATTGTTTGAATGGCTTGCGTTTCATTTGTTTACTATAAGGCGCGCGTAACCCTTGACACGTACGTTCTGGAAAAGCAAGTTTGACGTAATCACCCGACAAGTGTGCGGACCGTTGAATGCTCAAACGCTGGATTAAAGGACTTGCGAAAGAAATAGTTCTAAAGAGAAACGACCACCTTGGACGCTGTCTTGTCTGCGTCCGCTCGCGGCCGTTAGCTGTCAGGCTTTCAGATGATGAGGGACGCTGTTCCGTTGTGACGTGAGAACTTGAATGCATCGCCCTCAACGAAGTGTGTGTGTGTACCTGTCATAATATGGCGACTGTAAGCACTGTCTTTACATACTGCAGGCATTCCGCGTACAAAGAAACGCATTGCAAAAGAGCAGCCTCCATCACGCTGGCAAGAATTACCAGTCAACAACAGCGCCGCTGTACAGAATCATTTTGCAGATGAAAATAAAGCGGCAAGACGCGCTTCTCTTGCTGAGGCCCCTTGTGCGTCTACGCGCGCTGATGATAATTTATGCCAGCTCCAGAATGTTTGCCATGCTTGCACTCCTTCTGTTGGCACAATTTCTTTCTAATAACCAAACGTAACAGCAGCTGCTGTTGCTAGAAATGCAGAAACGCTCAAAGAATGGGTTCAGCTTCAGAACACGCGAGCTACGGCGCAGTTTCGCAAGCTGATGGATATGTGCGCTTGTTTTGGCGCTAATACACTGTGGTAAACTTACTTGCAGTTTGCAGCCTCTTCACGCTAAAGCTATATATGTTCAGGAACAGAAACCACGTGGCCGTAGGAGGTGATGACCGTCGCGTTGCCATCGTTTAAGCCGATGCCACCGGAAAAATTTTCCGAGTAGGTTGCTTTTGTTACACCAGAAGTTATTTTTCGCCGCGCTCAAGTTGAGCTCTGCGTCGTTGCACGCAGCATTCTCGAAAGGGGCTGCGAAAGGTTCCACTGAGACAGTGTACAGTTTCGGTGTAAACAGGTCGGGCCCTGCACTTCGCTGTTTTCGAATTTCGAGTCGCCGGCGGCTTGCACAATGCGATCTTCTTTCGCAGTGATGCACGCAGAGTGGTGGATGAATAGAAGAAACGCATATAAAGCAAAACTTTCGAATACACGGAGCTATGCGCGTTTTGTATTGAATGCTGCACCGTATACTTCGAGCGATGACATCATTCGGGACAATAAACACAGTTTTCTTCCCCGAGTTTTCGTTAAGCGTAACTGCAGGAAACGTTTCCCCCGCTGTAAAGAAATCTGAGTGTGTTACATCTCGCCATAGTTTCGCCGTTGAGGTAAACAGTGACCTAGAAGTGATAAAGAATGTTGGAATAAAAAGCACGAAGCGCGCGTACGCGACATAAGGATAAATAGACGTTAGAAAGATGACAGCAAACAAATTCTTCGCCATGCCATGACTGTAGCTGCACGCAAATTGTTCTTTTTTTATGCGTAAAAAGAAAAAAGAGATACGCTAGGAGGTGTACATTTTGTTCCAACGCGCGCCGGAAAGAGTAACTGCGCATCACTTTTCTGGGGCAGCCATGTGTCAAGAGCGCAGCGTACTTCGTCCGAGGGAGAATTTCTGTTAAACGGGACACACGCACCGAGTCGAGTTCCGTTTGAGCGGAGTACTGCGTTCTTGTACCATCCTGGGCAGGCACACCCAGAGTGCGCTTGCCCCTAAAGCGAGACGTCTTCATTTCGTTGTTAATGAACTCCACGTGCCCTTCTGACACGCGCTGTACGAAGCCTGGGGCCGTTCTCGCTCACGTAGCCTGGTTACGTAACCCTACGAGGCTGCCTCCCGCTGTCTGCGGCGCGAATGGTGTGTGCACGTGACGGCGGCGCCTACCGCGGAAATGGCTGTCCCAGGGTCACGGTGCCACTCGGAGCGGAGCTTGTCCCCCCCCCCCCCCCCCCCGTCCCCCCCGTCCATCGTATAGAACCAGCTTTCGCGTGTAATTTTTAAAGAAAGCCGCCAAACGTGCGCGCGCGCGCGCGCGTACTGCCGTGGACTGCATCGAAACCGAAGGAGTTCCTCGTCTTCAAAGACTCCTCCCAACCCCACATCGGTTTGCAGGAGCCTATGTTGTCGGGATAAAACCGTGCAACGCTGTCAAGCCTGCGGCTATAGCGCCTGGACATACTCGGAAGCGTGAACTGTGTATTCGAGAGGGGCTCCGCATCGCTCGTATACGCATGCGCGAACACTTCGCCTGCTAATTGAGAGCGGTGATGCAGACGCCGCTGAAAGAAATGCAAGTACAGATAGCGTGATGTCCTTCACTGTAGTAACACTCCGTGCAATTTGGGTGCCGTCCAAGTCCAACGCTACATTTGTTTTCTCTTGTGCATGTGCTATAGCGAATACCTTCGCGCTTTTACTGTAGTGCATGGTATTATAAAACGCCTCGCGATACATTCGTTGTAGGGCGGTGGCGATGATAGGCCGAGTGAGAATGAGGCAGCTGAAAAAAAAAATATGTAAGTAGCGTTTAACAAATGTCCTTTTCTGACAGCTTGACCTCCTAGTGCATCGCGCGTGCTTGCATGTAGGTCACACTATAACGCAAGCACGTGTATACCGCACTTCCTACGTAGAAAAGTAACAGGAACGACCGGCGAGCACGCAGCCAGACGTAGCGACCACGGTGCTCAACCTGTTATTTTCACGCCGATTCGCGGAAAGAAGCTTAGAAAACAAACAGCGAATGGTCTTGCGTAATCGTTTGGCAAACCGCGTCTGGAGGCTATGCGTGCCGGCCGTTGACGTAATCGTTACGGGCGTTGTGCACTTGTAGTGGTGACTGGTTAGTCTTGTTTTTTTCGGCATCGATATGAGAAATGCTGTGTTGTGCAACAGACTTGTAACGTTGCGTATGTAGACGCGAAAGTGAAAGTTTCGGCTCTGCGGGGAGCTGTGTGTGTGTGTGTGTTTTCTATGACCGTAGTTCAATGGAAGGCTGTTAGGTCGACCTATTCACTGCGCAGGAAGGAAGAAAACAGTGAATGGAATGTGCATGGTGCATTTCCAGTTAGAATTGTATGAGAGGCAGTGATAAACATATGCCATGAAATAGCCGTACATTTCTGGTTTGAACGTTAATCAGTGCAGTTTATGCGACCCGCGATCAACATTGCATTTTAATACATGCTGGACTGAAATGAATGAACATACAAACCAAACTGCGTTTACCTTCTCTTCACACTTCCGAACAACTCGTGCTTTGAATGTGTGTACGACGCGGAAAGAAATGCTCGATAGGTTACAGATAGCTAAGCAACGACTAAAGTTTGGTTACGCATGATTCTACTTACAACTTCCCACAACGCACTTGACATGTAAATTCAGGTGATAGTAAGTAAATAAACTGAAATGGTTAAAGAGCAGCGGCCAGCATAACAGCAAGTCAGCAATAACAGGTGGTTGAAGGTAGAAGTAATAAATAACGTGTACAGTCAACCATAAAAGTTTACAGAACACTGGATTTGCGATAAATCTAAATTGCCGCGAAACATGTATAGATAGACGAGAATTCAATGTTACAGTGTCTAGTAGCATTTCCGACCTACGCAGCCATTCATTCAAATTAGAAGCGTCACGCCTTAACAGATCAGAAACTGACATCTGTCGTGGAAGCCGTGTCCCGCAAACGTTTATGTCCGGCTGTGCCTCTAAGTACGCAAACAGCGACAACAACGACACCAACACAGTCAGTCTGCGTTCCCAACTGTTCCCCAGGGAAGCCAATAAAGGAGATGTTGAAATGAATGCCGCTGCCTAATATACAACACTACCGCAGCGCTAACGCACCACTAACTGAGAATGCGCGTGCCCCTCTTTGGTATTCCGCCGTAATTAATTAAAGCGCTACCAGCGTGTCAAGCTTAAGCGAGAGTTCCTTCATCTTGCTGAGGACGCTATTCCTCTTCCGGCTCTCGCTGGATCCACCGCCATATAAATAGAGCACCACTGGCTTTCGAGGTTTTCGCGGGAAAGATATAAGAGATGGGGGCGAGCCAGACGGAGACGGATTTCCGCGAACCGTTCCCGAGATAAACAACACCTTTACGCTCTATCGGGCGCCGCGATCGTTGAACTCTTTAATTTGATCCCGAGCCAACGTCTTCGCCGCTGGCTACCGGATTAAGGTCGTCCACTCGGCCGTCGTGTAGAGCCGCGCCGACTGGCGCGGTGATTCACTTGTGGAGTACTTGCTGCCTGCTCGGAACGCTTTTTTCGAGGCAGGCTGTTTGCCGACAAGACGACGGTCGCTCGGACGGACGCGCCTGCAGAGACCGAGCACTTCCCGCGCAACACGCTCGGTGGTGGCGGGGTGGTTTTTTGGCGGTCCTTGTGAACTGAAAATAAACGGACATGGCGCGCACTGGGGCTAGGTGGGGGTCCTCGTGAGAGCCAAGCTCGCGTGCCACTCAGTGGCGCGCGCCGTGGGGAAACAGACACTATTTTCGTGCCTCCCCCCCCCCCCCCTCAGATGTCCTTCCCCACGCCCCCCCCCCCCCCCCAAGTATGCCTCAAGTGAGCTTTCAGTGAAACATTCACGCACGACGTTCAGCGGAGACTCTTGTGTTTGTTAGTGTTTAGTATGTGTGTGCCGAGAGAACGGCAGACGCTATCGCTGTGCCTCACTAGAACGGTGCAGCACCATCTGGTAGTTTCGCTCTGTTTCGCAATAATGTTTCACTTTAGTTGAAGCCTCGCAGAGCGGGCTGGCCGTTGCAGACTCGAAGCGCAGAGCGTGCTTGAAGACTTGCATGAGCAGACGATGCGCAGAACGCGGCCACGCGTGTCCCTCTGTGTCCTAGCATCGCCTGCTCACTTCCAAGACTGTGCTCGAGATTGGGCCGCCACTGTAAATGACACTGAGAAGCGCGTGTACACGGAGCGTAAGAACATACCTGCGTCTCAGGCGCGAAGCTCACAGCACAAAGGTCCGTGAAAGTGGCCCAACTGTCCAATGTCTTCCACTCCGGCAGTCGTGAATGCTAAACTGGCAGGCAAGTACAAAGCGTCTCAGAAATTCGAAATCTTTTGCAAAATTCGAGCCTTTTATACCCACAGTCTGTGACAACCTAAAAAATAGAAACAAACTCCACCCACAAAAACGCAGTGTAGCTGTCCTTCAGCTCTGAAAGAAGGCCGCGTCAGTAGGAGTCCGCTCACAAATATACACACATCATACCGGGTGCTCAAAATTAAGCTTTACGGAATTTTTTAAAATATGGCAGGTAGCATAATTCTTATCGTTGAGCTGGGTTATTCGAAGAGGCGGACATCAGTAGCACGAGAAATCGAAACATATATTCAACTAATTAACAAGAATTCACTGACGGACTTCTTAGTTAATTACTTTAGGACACATATTGCAATTTACAAATTGTAGCCGGTGAGTTTGCAAGACGCATCCGCTTGAAATGAATTTCCAGGATGACACCAGTTGCGAGATATTATTTCCTAAAGTGCGGGACGAAATACGTGGGCGTTCCAGTTACTTTTGTGCTTCAATGTGTAAAACAGCATTTATGTAAAAAAAAAAAAAAAAAAAAAAAAAAAAAAAAAACCGTAAGTGGAACAACCGTGCATTTTTATGGCAAGTTTGATGGCACATATCTCTAAACTGGTGTCATTCTGGAAATTCATTCCAAGTGTATACGCCTGACAAGCTCACTTCACTGGCTACAAGGCTACAATTCGTAAATTGCAATATGTGTCGTAAAATAATTATCTAGGAAGTTAATTAGTGAATTTTGGTAAATTAGTTGAATATGTGTTTCGATTTCTCATGCTGCTAATGTCCGCCTCATCGAATAACTCAGTTCAACGCTAAGAATCATGCTACCTACCACAGGCCATTTCTAAAAATTGTGTGAAACATTAAAATGAACACCCTGTATACAGTGTCATAAATGGCCCTAAAGCCGACTTCACAGCTCAGCTTCGTAGCTCAGCGGCATAAGCTTTGCAAGGGTACAGTGTCGACCTTGTTCGTACGATATCTTTTCTGGAGCGTAGCGACCGAAACTTGAGACAGGAAGGCTAGACACATAGAAGCTCTAACAGCGTTTTACTGGAAGCCGAATTGTGGATTTAATATGCCCAAGACAGCTTTTATTAATAAGAAAGATGGAGAGGTCGACCTGAGCTAGTGCGCTCTAGTCCGTCGCTCTGTACTGGGGAAGCTGGAAAGGTAGTGAAAGTATTGGGAGGGATGATGATGATAAGAGAAGCGGTGGAGTGCTTATTTACATTAGACGTTGGCTCTACTAGAGCCACTCGTCTAGCTTAGTGTCACGTAGAAACTTCAACCTTGTCGCAACCGTCTTTTGCAAGTTGGAATCAGCTATAGCACAAGACAGGGTTAATTGGAGATCGCTGGGAGAGGCCGTCGTCCTGCATTGGACATAAATATAGGCTGATGATGAAGATGAAGATGAAGAAACTTCGACAGCGCTAATCATCATACAAGGCATGCGAAAACTAAAAGGGAGTAAGGAGTGACAGCTCTTTCATCGCTTCATGGCCTTCGTAGCTCGTCTCATAGCGAGCTGGCACGGTAGACAACGCAACGCTGCGCGCTATTAGTGAGGCGGAGTGTATAGTTGCGTTGCTCCAGTTACCAGCGGCACAGCAGACGGTTAGTGCGGCATCCCAAGCGAAGAGGGATGACAACGCATCGAGCGGAGACCCAGACAGATTCGTTTCCTGCTGTCTGGTCGCCGTCTATATTTAAGGACCCCGCCGGGCGGTGGCAGCTCGGCGGATCGGGGCGGCGGCGTGCACGCATCTTGTTGATGCGCGGCGTGGCATGTTGTCGCTCCGGGGCGATCGTCCGTCTGTCGCGTTCTTTGATGCTGCTCGTTCGTTGCCTGGTGTCTCCGCGTCTTGTTCCCGGCCTCTCGCCCGTCCGCGTGCCTTCCTGGCTACGCGGGCGGTGTCGTCCTCTCGTCGCGTATAGTATACATACACACGCACGTACTACGTCAACTTCTCGTCGTCCCATGTCTCCCTTTGTTTGTCTGTCGAATGCCGGATCCGGGCTAGCTGCGGCTCGCTCGAGCGATGTTTCTATTAGCGGCAGTTCATGAGGGCTCGAACGCGCTTGCGCGCGCGGCCCAGGCCTGTTTCTCGATACCGCGCCTGTTCGATGGAAGCACGCATGCTGCCGCGTGTGTGACTGCTCTCTGCTTTCCGCTGAGACCTCCTCTGGCCGGGTTTCCGGCGATCTACTGTATGCACAGAGGGCGTGGTTTGACGACGCACGTGGTTTTTCGTGATCGATGCCTTCGCTTTCGGGACTCCGAGGGCCACCAGGGCGTAGGTTATACCGTCCTTTGGTTTGTTGGTTTCGTCGCCTGTACTGTGTAGTCTAAGACGCATTGCCGGTATGTTTGTTTGTCAGTGTGATTGGCTGCAGCTGCCGAGTGAAACATTGCGAACGGCCCTTCTCGCACCCTAGTGAATCGTATGTTGCTAGCGAGCTCTTTCTTACCGTTCTCTGAAAGCTCTAGCTTCACGCTGTCTTCTTGTTTGCTACGTAATATATTGACGTATCTGTTTGGATATACTACTGTAACTTCGCTGGCGTCGTTCTAGGGAGGGGATGTCTAAGGAGTACAGTGCGTTGATTGATTGATTGATTGAGTGATTTAGCTTAACGTCCCCAAGCAACAAAAAACTACTACAGACGTCGTAGTGGAAGATTAATTTTGAGATTCAAGATTAAGAACTCAATATTAAGAACTCAAGATTAATTTTGACAGCCTGAGGTTCTTGCACCCCGAGCAAGGCAGCTCTTGAGTTGCCTGAGGTTTGACTGCCTGATGTTTTAGGTTTGAGGTTCGATGCTTGATTTGCCTTTGAGCGCGTGAGGTTCTTGCACCCCGAGCAAGGCAGCTCCTAAGAGCCTGGCAGCTCTTAGGATCACTCCACGTACTTTGACATGTCGCGAGGTGCGCATACTTCGGCGCAAGGCAGATGGGGCTGGCTACTTTTTATCGACCTGTTTGTTTCACTGGAGTTCGTTCGTGACCTATAATTGCGCAAATAATTCTATTAGCAGCTTATTATTGATGTGGCTGGCGTTTGCCAGCGGTTGACTTAATGTAATATAGTGCGCGATCTGTTTACCTTTACTCTTGCGGCTTTCATGGATTTTCCCAGTCAGAAAGAAAACATGATGCGGTATGGATGCATGGATAACCTACTCATGAATTGACGTACGTCACGTTGAAACGCCATTCACAGCTACCACAATGATGCTATAGAGATGAGCGGGTTGAATAAATTTTTCCTCCGCGTTAAAATAATGAAGAAAGAAAGAAAGAAAGAAAGAAAGAAAGAAAGAAAGAAAGAAAGAAAGAAAGAAAGAAAGAAAGAAAGAAAGAAAGAAAGAAAGAAAGAAAGAAAGAAAGAAAATCCCCATATGTCCCAGAATGTCCATATTCAACACACCCGTATTATCGTATGAGTTCATATGGGGTCATACAGGTTTCCATACAAAGTAATATATGATACTACTAGACTATTGGATATCGGGATTGCGGGGCATGTGGTATTTATAACAGCGACTTCACCTGGCCATCCTAAATGACATCCACGACCAAATCGTACACTTGACGCTACACAACGGGCATATCTTAGCCTCACATGTTCTCACGTGCGATTTCCGCTTTAGTCGAGAGGACTTTCTCGTATCACATGTTTATTTTCTACAACTGCCCTGTTTGTCTTGCACTGGCTTGTCGCAGTCGTTAACCTTTCTCCGCTCGCGTAATAGTGCATGTACATCACGTACAAAACAATCCGCCAAACCTGCCAGGTGGCTGTCGGATATCGATGGTGTACGGACATCTGCGGTCGCTCGTATTATTGGCAATACGCCCCTAGCTATAGCGTAACCCACGCTTTACGTAATTTACTCCTTCACTTTTTCGCCGTTTCTACTTTTGGTCGATATTATATCGCCATGTATTAGCTCGACGTCCACGCAATCCGAAATCCGCGTCCTCCTTTAAGAGATCAGTCGTGCCTTGGAGTAGGGCTATCTAACAACAGTGCACAAACGGGAGTATCGCAGTTTTACTTTTCTTCTTTCCCTTCTTTTCTCTGCCTCCGTTATTCTTATTTCATTTTCCCCCTTTATGACAAATCAACTATCGGTCCAACCCACCCACGTACGTGCTGAATGGTGTCCGTGGCAGACGCTGGAACGAAAACACACGATCGCTTTCCCTGCTTTCGTGTGTAGTTAAGAGCGCACGCGGAAGCGACCTGAGGACGTTTCGGCTCCGTGGCATCCGCTCTCTCTCTCTCTCTCGCGTGGGAGGAGGCTGCTGCGGCCCACGACCGCTCGCCGCGCGGGTTGCGGAGAGGCTCATCTGTTCGCCCGCGGTACTACCTTCTCTGTGCGTGCCGATGCGCGAGGCACGACCCATAGCGCGTCTTAAACGTGCACGACAGCTCCTACTGGTGCACGGCTGGCGGCGCCCGAAGCGGATGCCCATAACAACGCGACCGTGTAGGCGAAGATCGGGACCTCGGGAATCTTGACAGCCGATTTTCACGATGGGCCTCCGCGCGCACCCCGGGTGCAACGGCCGCTCTTCGATGCCACCTGCTCGCGCTTAGATGCTACCTCTTGGATAGACCTGCGGCCTATGCGCTATAACGTTGTTAGTTTCTTACTATCTCTTTTTTTTTTTTTTTTTTTGTTCTGTTCGAGCGACGAAACGGAGACGCCAGGAACAGTTCATTTAGCTGTCGGCGGAAGAAATAAAGAGAAGGAAGCGTCGTATCGGGCTCGGGGCACCTCAGCCGCAAGAAGGAAGCGTTGACGAGCGCTGTCCGCGCTTGGCACTCCTCGATCAGCAGCTGCTACCTGCATACGTCTGCTTGCCATCGCAGCCGAAAGCAATGTCAGAGAAGCCCGTTCTAAGCCGTTCCCGTAAGGAAAGGTCTTGCACGGAAGTCTGCTTTTTCTTCGGACGAAAGCAGGGTGGAATGGAAAGTTAAAGAGGGCAGAGGAGCGAAGGTGGCTTCAGGCTAAGCGGTGTAGTTACCGAGTGTCCTTTCACGCACGTGGGGAGATGAACACGGAGGAATGAGAACTACGAAGGTTTCTGAGATCTCGTTCAGAGTACTCAAAGGCGTGGACAGTGAACTGAAGGGAGTGGGTCACAGTGCTGGTGTCTACAGGAACTGCAAGCGCGGCAGTTCAGCCAGCATGCTAATGATGGGCAGTGCGTATACTTGCCTAAACGTCGTCACTGTGGCTTCAAACGTATTTGTGACTTTGCAAGTTGTTTTCAGCGAAGCCATTCAGTTAATAATGCAACAATTCACAGTGCCTAACGCATGTGTGCAGAAACAAGCTGCCTCGCTTTATTCAATTAGCTATGAGTGCTCAAAATTTAGACATATAAAGCGTGACAGATAACGTCACAAGAACGTTCGAAGCCACAAGCCTGAAGGTCAGACAAATCTATGTACTGAACACCATTTCCGTGGTGGATGAACAATCGCAAAGCCACAGCTCTCTCCAGTGGTATTTAGAAGGAAGCTCTATTGGCATGGCCACTCGCACATGCAGTTTTCTACAACAATTACTAGTGGGAAATCTGAGCTTGCGATCGTTCCACTACCATGGGAATGATGGATAGTGCACGGGTTGGTCTAATTTTCTTGTTTGCGGCTTCAGATATCCTTGTTGCGTTCTGTATTACGTGTATGAGGGCAATAAGTTTCTGCTCACGTGCACAATCATTGCCAATATGTGGTATCCGAACGGTTGCCTATGAATAACTGAAACAGGTGCCGGAAGGCCGGAAGTGACTGCGCGGCCGGAAACACGTCATGACCCCCGCGTTTTAGATATCGCCTGTTGTTGCATTTATAACACAATATTTCGTTGAAAATGATTAGGAGTGTATATTCGAAACTTTCGAATAACGAATCGAATAGCCACTATTCGTTAACATGAATAATTTTCTAATAGTTCTCGAATATTTCAGAACGTCAACTGCGCGCAATAAAACATAAATTGCAGCACATTTAGCATAAATTCAATCTTCGAGGGTATGGTATAAGCATAAAACTTGAGAACTTACGTAGTACCAGCAGGCTATACGTCGATCAGGGAGCCAGACCTTACCTGAAATACAGCGATCTTTCGCATTCTTAGAAAAGCCTCGCGCATGCGAACAAACTGCTTTTTTATTCGCAATACTCCGGTTGTAAACAACGCTTCATAACGTGCGATGTAATGACGGAAACTTGCTAACGTTATAAACGTGAACATTGTTCTGTGTTAATTTCGGAAGCAGCTGTTTATTATTCGAAAACTATTCGAAAAGTATTCGATATTTGATTCGATTCGCCTCTTGCATCATTCGATTCGTACTCGATTCGGTCTCAAAATTACTATTCGCACACCCCTGAAAAGGATAAAATTGCCGTTCGAAAATTATCATAGCCTGTCCAAAGTCAAAAGGACCAAGTCTAGGCAAGTTCGTGCACTATGCCGATCATTCCCATGCAAGTGGAACTTTCCCATGCTAGCGACAGAGTTCGTACTAGTAACATTTTGTAGAAAACTCTGCGCCCAGGGATACGGTGGTCACTGTGCAACAGACGGTGCTTCAAGTGTGCATCGGGGCCGGGCAGCGCCCTTCCTTCCAGTTTCTGCGCCCACTGTCCCGTTCGGCAGCGGCGGTGCCGTCGCGCCGCTCGAAATACCCCGCGGGCACTCGGCCACCTTCGACACAAACCGGGAGAAGGGCGCAAGGCGGCCCGATTTTAGGGCGTACACCCAAACAAATCGTGCCAAAAAGAAAGAAGACGCGGCCACCCGGAAAAGAAGCTGTTCCGCTTTTGCGCTCGGTATGTATAGCTGGTCTTTCCGGAGGCGGGGTTGTCGAGAAGCCTCGACGTGGCACTGCGGCAGACGAGGACGGACAAGTCCGCGGTGGCATCCAGCTCGGCGCTTGCATGTAGCACCACTGGCACATATTTTCGGGGTTGTAGTAAAACCTCTAGCTACCTGCAGCTTCTCACACCTGAAACGGCGACGCTTAGCAGATACGAAGGCTGGGAAGCACTTTAGATACTTGAATTTGATGCTATATAAAGCTGGTCTCGAAATGACATGACAGGCAGCAAATTTTGCTGACGCAGCGATAGGGCTAGTAATGGTTACGTTGCTCATAAGGAAATAAACAAGAATGACTGGAACCTACCACACAGGCTATAGCGTCAAAGAGGTGCGCACGCACACGGACACACAAACGACAAAAACTAGAAAAGAAGAGAACAAAAGGCAATGAGTTTTCATCTTTAGAATTTTCAAAGTTTATTCAATTACTGCTTCCTTGGCTGTGTTGCTCAATTATTTTCACTCTCGAAAAGCTGGCTTTTCCGCAGTGCGCATTGCTCATCATATGATGGCGCATGAATATCTAGAATGTTGATATAAGCGCAGATACCGTGTTCTTGCCTGCGTGCATGCATTCTCGTAATATTTGACGAACAAAATTAAAAAAAAAATCAACGATGACGGTGCACCAGCCGCCCAGTAATCACCATTTTAGACAATGTGCAGGCCAACATATTTCGGGCAATTGTGTAATGCGAGAAAGTGGGCTTGACACTTTTCTATATTGTCTGAAAAATAACCCGAGAAAAAAAGAAAGCGAGAGACAACAGAGGAACAAGAGTAAAGAGGCGATTCCTTGTGTGTCTCTTTGTCCGAGTGTTCTTTTCGACGAGTAAGATCCCATGTTTAAATATCGACTGTCAACGCAAGAGCGCGGCCTCTGTGACACATTGAACACGAGACTCTTAGAGGAAAAAAAAAATTCCTGTCATCGCTTCACTTCAACACTTCATCGCCGTCTGATGGCCGCGTATGCTGTTTTATATATATATTCGTTTTTGTTTAGGAGCGTCTCGTCGTTGCTTGCTTTTCCCATCCATCTGCGCATTTTGTCGTCTCGTGGCGGCGAAAACGTTGCGTCGCTGTTGGACAGGAAGGGTGTTGTTTAAGTGAATAGAAAGAAAGAAAAAAGAAACGCGAATAAATAGTGTTCGTTGTGCTTCTTTAAATTATTGGGTTTTACGTGCCAAAACCGCCATCTGATTACGAGGCACGCCGTAGTGGGGGACTCCGGAATAATTTGGATAACCTGGGGTTCTTTAACGTGCACCTACAGCTGAGTACACGGGTGTTTTCGGATTTTGCCCCCATGGATATGCGGCCGCCGTGGCCGGGATTTCATACCACGACTCCTGCATAGCAGCCAAACACCATAACCACTAAACAACCATGGCGGGTTGCGTAGTGCTTCATCGATCATTGAATGAATATACATAGTCCGAAAAACAAAGTTTTCAAGGACCTTTACTGGAGGCACTTTTCAAGTGATCGAAGAGGAGTGAGAGTGCATTAAAAGTACACTTCGGAGCAGCCGTCGTTTGTTTAGTTTCATGTGCGTTTGTTTTCTCTAAGTCGCCAACTTCCTTCGAGGTCCTGATTTTTTTCTCCTGCCTTGGGTTTCAGGTAGCACAAAGAGAAGCCGGAAGAGCTCGTGCGCGTGCTTTAGAGGACCTTGGAAGCTTTAGAGTACCGAATATGCGGCTTGCTAAAACCTCATTTTGTGGTTACGGCTATAGCTAGTAGCACTTTGTTTAAGGAAATATCGTCGTACCTAGAAAGCGCGCGCGATATTGGGGCTGGCGTTTGCACGGCAGCAATGCCACACATTGTCGTCATCCCGTGCTGAAAATTTGGGTGGATCTCTTTTTCCTCTACAGGTGATTTCAGTAGCATACATATCCTCAAATGCAAAGGCTTTCTGATTGCGGAATCGGTGAATATACTCAATTTCATCACTGATGACGTATCCCACAGACAAACAAGTAAAACGTTCGGTGTACATGCACCTACCTGAGCGACCGTCACATTCGCCCTCTGAATTACAGGTACAGTGAAGAACCTGCGACAAAATCTAACTTTTTGTCTCGAAAGCCTTGCTCCGTACGCTTCTCTGACAGACAGTATGTTAAATAAAAATTTAGACGCCTGCGGCAAGTGGGTATACTGAAGTGCACTTTACATTTCTTACTATGCACACACGAGCCTTTCTTCCTTTCTTTTTGTGTGATGACTGAAACGCACAAGTACAAGGATATCTTCGCGTGCTTGGTCGAATGCTGGGATATTGGGCTCTATTTATAAACTGGTTGGCTGGGGCCCAAAAAGCTGACATATCTAGGCGTCCTAACTATCTGTATACTGAACACCTTAAACTGCCTGCTTTCCGTTCGTCGATAAGTTAGAATTAGGAAGGAAGGCCTCCTGCAAAACACGTCTGCCTTCTAGCGCCCCCTTTGATACCGGCCATACTTCAAAAATGCAAACGAAGTGCGCACGAATTTGACCAAGAGACCTCGCGTTTGACCCCTTGCTTGGGGCGCTTTTCAGTGTACGTACCCGGCTATCAACAGCCGCAACAGCAGCGGCAAAATAATCGGGCACGAGATGCCGAAAGCAACGGTGCAGGAATTCCGGCGATAATTGCCCCTGTCGCGGGGACCCGCCTTTTTCGGGCATTTTTTTTTTTTCGTTATCAGTACTTGTTTTCGTCCGACTCTGCACTTGTGATTTTTTCGCCTAATTCCTCGACCCCTCTCATACCTTTGCTATCTACGGCTAATCTTAAGCGACTAATCCTAAGGATTACTTGGAATGCAGGTGCTAAGTTACGGAGCAAAAGTGGTGCTTATAGCTGCCGTCTCGAAAGCACCTTTAGAAAGCGATAACTACACCGGCAATACGAGCACCCAGGAGGATTTGTTTCGGTTGGCCAGCCGCGCCACTTAACTTTTATCTGGGCCGGGAACGATTGATAAGGGAGTAAAAAAGGCAGTGGAGCTCCCGCGCGTCAGCGCATGAAACGGGTTTATTGGTCTTGTACTTCTTATCTACCCCTCATGTACGGATGCATTTAGCGTGTTACCTGCAGGACTAGCGAGTTTGGTTCAGTGGGCCACGCCAAGACGGCCGCCCAGCTCCTCGAGGAGACATGCGACGAGCGTTTAAAAAAAGTTATACCGACTGGGCTTTTGGAGTTGTGCGCACCATGCTGGGTGCGACCTAACGCATCAAGCATGTTAGGATCTACCCAGCGCACCACATCAAGTGCTGTTTTGCTATGAATTTGGTTGTACGTTGTTATGTTGGTTTGAATTTACTTATTAGGAATTTCTTTTAAAGAGGTGACCATATTCTAGCTGTTTCTCGATTTGTTTTGTATCTCGTGTTAGGGGGGAAGCATATGATGGTACATTTTTAGGACCCCAGTCGACTGATTTATTTATTTTAATGTAATTGGAAATATTGGCAAGTATTCTGTCGTCTTCTTATCCACAGAAATTGACTGGTGCAACAAGTGAGTGAGTGAGTGAGTGAGTGAGTGAGTGAGTGAGTGAGTGAGTGAGTGAGTGAGTGAGTGAGTGAGTGAGTGAGTGAGTGAGTGAGTGAGTGAGTGAGTGAGTGTCTATCGTGAGGGTGAGGAGGGGCGCCTTCGCCGTACTTTGTCCTAAATCACCCTAGGCTAGCTGCGTGAGCTCAGCGGCGCACCTTGCATCCCTCATGCCTCATCTTTCCTTCTTTTTTTTTTTTTTGCCTGTTTTCCGCACGCAAACTGAACAAAAGTTGAGGCAAACATGTTGAGAATCCTCGTGCGTATTACGTAAGTCTCGTGTGAACTTTTGTGAAGCTTGAACGTGCGTTCTTACTGCGTTTTTTGAAACACCTCTGTTCCTCCGTGCATGTTACCTTTCGACATACTCGTGTTGGCTGCGCCTACGTCTCCAAAGGGCACCCACGGAGACGAACAGTAGCCGGCGCCACCCGCAGGTGCCAACATCGTCTTTGATGCGTTTGCAAAAAAAAAAAAAAAAAAAAAAAAAGACTTTCTGAAGAAACCGCAGCGTGGCGTCAAGACGGCAGGCGCCCGACAACGAGCGTGGAGAGCGGCTCCGCGGAGTCTTGCGCGACTTCCTGAAACGACGCCGTCGCCGCCCTTGAAGGTGCGTCGTATGCAGCCGAAGCCCGGTCGTAGCAAGACGGTTGGCTACCTGCGCAGCACACGACGGAGACTCCTCACCGCCGCAGTCGTCTGTGTTTGCTCCCTCGCTCGGCCGTTTGATGCGTGATCGGATAATCATTGCGGCGGCTTTCTCCCATGGAGGACTTTCCTCTCTCGTGTACATACGTTTGCGGAGGCGTTTACCACTACGAGCACATCGTTAGGCCCAACCTGTACCGCTACACGCGTACTACACTTGTTACCTCCGTATACTCCTTTACTCTCTTCTCCCATGCCGGAATAACGATTAGTTATGCGTACATCGTGTTTTGGCGCGTAGCGTGGCTCGTGTACGAGCTGTCCATAGCTGTGCCTGCGTTTTTTTCTTCTTCTTTTTTATATTTTCAGTAATGTATTGCTCACGGAGAGTTCCGCTCATGTTCTCGAGGGACTGCACCACACGAGAGGAATGTCTTCCTCGCTGCACCAAGGTGCACTCTCTTAGGAGCAATGGCATAGGCTGGTAATTCCTTATGCCCGAGTAGTTTGCCTGTCCTGTAGTTAGTTCCATACCGCCTCTTCTCCAATGGAGCATGTTAACTCTTCCGTATACGGATAATTGTGGTATACAGGCAAGAGAGTGAGAGCGATGCATTCCGTACTGGAGAATGTTTGCCTGGGCATACGCCCAGCATGATACTTCGGATGACAGAATGTGATGCGGGAAATGACACATTCAATGTGGCACACACGTACGCGGTGTACACGATAACAGGCGGTAACAGGAAGGGTATACAGGCGATGTGCCGGACTAACATCTCCATGAGGAACACTTTAGATGCAGCGCGAAACGTAACACGGACGCAAGAAGGCACAAGTAAAAACACAACACACAGCGTTAATTGTGCCTTCTTGTGTCCGTGTTACGTTTCGCACTGCATCTAAAGCGTTCCTCATGAATCACCAACAAGCCCCCATCGCTGCGCTTGTTAACATCTCCAGCTTCTCATTAAACTCAGCGCATCACCCTCTCTTCTCTATAGAGTACATTGCTCTGTCTGTAGTTCTCCCGAAGCAAAATGAATGCGTGGGGAAGTGCAATAGCTCTCAGAAACAGCCTGAAATACTGGAAACGCAGTTACTGCCGGAAAATGAGCTGTCAGCCCTTGCTTTGTAACTATGGATAGTGTAGCCCACGGGTTTGAACGAACATGAATCGTCTGGTTGAGTTGCGTTGTTCCGCATTGATTTATTTTGTGCGTGTACTGGACAATTCTGTGGAGTCAGCAGTTGGCATTCTGTTCCCTTCTTACGAGGAGGCGCCGTCATCTGTTGCTTTTCTTCTTTTCTTTCTCTGTTTTTCCTCGAAGTTTCATAAGTTACTGTACAACTGCTTCGTTTTAACACATACCTACAAGACCAAGCGCGTCGCGCTGATTGGATTGGAACTCTAGTCACATACCTTGACGTGCTTTTGCCAAGTTCCATGGATTTCTTCTTGAAACCATAAGGATGGTTCTACAGGGGTGCCGGTTAGCATTTAACCATTCCCGCGTCAAGCTTGAGTTCAGTCAGTTGGTATTTTCTCCCCCATACGGGGACGCTAGGCAATATCGTGCCACTGATTTGTGCTGCCGTTAGGCTAAAGAACTCGTAGTAGTGCAACGACAACAGACGGACGGTAAAGCAAATTTAGGGAAATATATGCGCGCGCCAGTATTCACTCCAGCAGGCGGTCGTGCGGAAATCTCCCCTTGCCTCGAGGTTGCCAAAGCGTCACCTCCACTCCTGGACTGTTTGTTTTTCGGGCGGTAGGGGCGGAGCTATAGGTCGTTACTGATAGGAGCGCATATGCATCTATACAGCGTGTAAGATCCGGTTGACAGGTTTAGTCGGGTTGCTGGTAAAGCAAGCAAGCAAGCTGACAAACAACAAGAAAGACATTACTATCAGTCGTAACAAACACGTGCCTTCGGCTGCAAACGGTCAACGAAAGGTTAACTCGACGGGACAACCTGCCGCCGCAGCCTGTTTTGGCGGCGCGTCAGTGATGCGGCAGCAGGCTTGTTCCGGCCTGTGCATGCGTTCAGGCACGCTCCGTCACAACGGAGCGCATTGCCAGTGAAGAGCGGTGCGAGAAGGAGAAAATGGGAGGTGGCGGAGAGAGCGTGCAGGCCATTCATCACCAGTGACAGGAGAGGCAGAGCATGGCGCATTGAGACAAACGCTCGCGTACGACGATGCGCGCCCGATGCCGGCGCTGCTGCAGTTTAGCTGCGGTTCTGCGAAACAAAAGCCACCAAGGCGCGCGGCCGACAGGAAACTCGCTACGAAAGCGGGAGACCGAAAGAGATTGCAAGCGTCTCACTATACACACCCGGTCTCGCGCACTAAATCCGTGCAGCTGGGCTGACGCTATAGATACCGGTCGTCCAAATTTGTCGGAGTACTAACGCTGCGAAAGGATGCGTGGTAGGCTGGCGCCTCCGTGCTCGAAACCGACGCTGCT
Organism: Dermacentor silvarum; assembly: GCF_013339745.2. Classification (NCBI taxonomy): domain Eukaryota; kingdom Metazoa; phylum Arthropoda; class Arachnida; order Ixodida; family Ixodidae; genus Dermacentor; species Dermacentor silvarum. The sequence goes on from NC_051157.2 coordinate 16,401,475, forward strand.
ACACCCGGGTAGCCGGCCGATAGTGAAGCGTTATAATGCGTGCGAAGAGCTGCATAGCACTCCCCGCATATAACAGTAGATATACTGGAGTCGACTGCCGGACTAGCCACTTATCAGCTAGCTTTAGTGAAGCATTCGCCCCAGTATAGGATAGCTCGAAAAATAAACAAACACACACAGTAAAAGGCACACACGCTCTGCTCATCCGTTCTGCAGGCCACAGCTATTCGCATATGAAAAGCGGCGCACTGAATTCATTGCTCAATGACGTCAGTGGCCCACTTTTAATTCCTTCTTCATTTTCTTCTTTTATTATTATTGTTCTTGTAGCTGAACGTAGTCAAATGGAATAGCTAAGTACGTGTTTTACGCGTTTCTGCACAGGAAACTACTCAAACAGGTTGATGGAATGAGCCCACGACCACGTGACGCCAGCCGTAGTTTCCACCATGCTGCACGGTCGTACATGATGAAGACGGCGCCGCGAATACCTCCGCACAAGCGTCTTCGGTGATCACACCGCGTTCATTCGGCAGCCGTTGTACATAAGCGTGCATGTAAGAGCTTTGCGTACCTCTTGGGCCGCGTGGAAGCACGGCAGCATCTGTGCCCAATGCTGCAAAGAAGCAGGCTGAATAAGGCAAGCGAAATGGAGGGGGGTAGCGTTGAGGTATTGCAGGGAGTGTTCCCGCAATATGCATGGCTGTTTCGTAAGCGCTGGCGGGACAAAAAACCGATTTCCACTAGTCGCATGCGCGTCTGCGCCCGCGGAACCAACTCCACTGAGAGGAGAGAGAGGTGGCGTGTATATGGCGAGGCCCCCCCTGTAAGATCGACGACCTCGCTGGTAAAGGTCGAATGCGATTCATTGAACGCAGAGATGAGCTCTATCCATATACGAGCTTAGCTTAGCGCCGGAGCGGGTATACGCAAGTAAGCGCGCCTTTTATGCATGCCCTGCCCTACAAGCAGCCAGGCTCATGCGTCTATCTACACACTGTTTGGGGCTGGCCTTCTTTGTGCTTATTTTGTCAGCCGGGCCCGCTGCTGTTCCGGCTAGTTCTTGTTCGGCCGGGTCGGCGTAAACCTTGCACTGAAAGAAGCCATTACCTGTCGTGAGTCCCGACTGCTGATTGTACGATGTCTGCAGGTTTTGCACGTTGCCGCTTCTCAGAGTATTGCTGTCCAGCAATACCCCTGAAAGTTGGGCCTGATCACTTGCCAGTGCGATGGTGCAGATTGCATTGCTGCAGGTTACAGGCATTACGGTATTTTTTTTTCTGCATATGCAAGATAGGGGACTCGGCTGAAGCAGGGTAGTACTAATCAGAGATGTTCGTTTTGCATAAGGCGATTTATTGACCACGATGATGTTGATGGCGGTGGTGGCGGAATATATTCGGTAGTATTAGTGGCAAAATCTTACGAAACTTTGTTTACCAAGAACCAGAAACGTTCTAGCGCTGCAGGGCTCTTCTCATCCAAAGAAGAAAGTGAGAAATACTTTCATAAATATAGTGACGCTGCCCGTACACCGTACGTTTACAGTAGCGAATATGTACAGTAAAGTATCTCATTGCAATAAGAGTTATGAAGGCTTTCGAGGTATCACGCAGATCACTACAATGCGCGTACGGAAACGTTAGGCCCAGAGGTTAATGGAGTTCTAAACGAATCAACCTCTTAAATTCGCACTTTCTAATTACATTCGAAGAAGAACGGAGAAAAGCCAGTCTGGAAAGTGAAAACGAATCCTCTAGATGCCCATTGAAGTCCAAGGCCTTCTTTAAAGGACTACAGCTAGATTTAAACCGCAAAATGTGCCTTAGCAGATAAAGACATTTTATTTGAGCACGGACTATACACATACCAGTATTAACGCGAAATTGGAGAGGCGTATATGTAATTTCTTTTTCCTCTTTAGTAACTTGTCCTGCGGCATGTGTGTACTCAAAAAAAGCATGGAGGCCCTCTTCATGTAGAAATGGCAGCAGTGGCTAAGCGAACGTATCGCCCATACGCGAGCGCTTGTATTCCGTCTGTGTGAGCCGCTTGTAGCTTGGCAGCTCTGAGTATCTTTGCTCGAGTAGCCCTTGTTTCTGGGCACAGTCCCAACTAGTGGTGAATGTAAGTGAGAAGTATATTGTGCACATTCTATGTATATAAACATTATGAAGGCACACAGACACGCATTATTGAAACATACATTAGATGCAGGTGCACATACGCCTTTGTATACTGCATAAAAGAAATCATAGGAATGAATATACTGAACGCACTGATATTGGGCAGACGGCCGCCGTTAAACAATAAAGTGAGCAAGGCAGTGTCTATTTTATGGGATAATCGTTAATCGTGATTCTCAGCGCAGGGCTCGTCAATGCTCAGAAGCTGATTTATAACAGACTTTGCTCATAAAGTTGTTTCTATTTAGGAAGCCAACGCTTGTTCATATTAATGCAGTCATTTACGCATTAAAAACAGAAGGACACTAGCGGCCGTCGCCTCCGAAATCAGACAGTTGAGCCAACTAGCCATGGTCCTACCATGGTCAGTAGGACAGGAGAGAGAGTGAGACAAATGGAGATGCGAAAGGCTTGACAAGCATAATAATGATAATGAATGAATGAATGAATGACAAGTATCATGAAAAGTTTTCTTGAGGTTGTTTCTCTTCTAAAGATGATGGTGAAATAGATCCCAGTTCTGTGATCTATTTCACCATCATTATGTTTTTCTTTTTCTCATCGTCACTCGTATCTGTAAACAAATATGGACTGATAAAGCCACGATAGGCTTAGCAGCAATGCCAGAGCATCAAAGGACGAAATGCACAATAATGGTGTTACTTGTTCTTACTTCTTTGTCCGCGCGTTCTACAAAAACGTTGAGGCTCCGAGCTTAACAATTCCTTCAAGCTGTGCCTCTACAGTTGTCAATACGCTCCAATGCCACGCCACGGCGCGAGCGGACAGTGTTGTGACGGCGTAGCTTTTGCGCGGCCGTGCCGTTCGATTCGGCACACATTCTCAAGGAAAGTCGAACGTGCGGCCGCCGAGAGATTGAGTCGTCAGGATCCAATCGAACCGTCTTAATTGTGACGTCAGGCGCTGCCAAGGACGACCCATTACCAGCTGCGGCGAACGAATAGTTCTTCAGCGAGGTCGGTGGGCTGTCAGGGCCGACTGTTTTTCGTCTTTGCAATGTATAGATCGAACGACTTAACTACTGTTTTCCGCCCAAGTGGATTGCAAGGACACAGTATCGAAGAAAGCGGGATGTTATTAACTCTTCATTATGCGTGCGGTTGTCTTGACTGTTTGACAGTTTGTTTCCTTTGGTCGGCAGTGCCCTTGCCTCACAGCACCGTGTGCAGTGGAACGTAGTCCAGGGGCGCCAACATCAGACACAGGCGCTGTGTGCTTTCTGTTAGTTTTGCGGGTGTCTTTATCGTGCGTGGACTTCTGTCCTCGTCTGATGTCTGTTCTCTTTCCATTAATGAGCAACATCCAACAAGCAAACTCACAGTAGGGGCGTCAGAATTGGGCTGACTACCGTGGATCATAGTTCGCCAACCAGCCGTTAAAATTCACAAACATTGGAAAGCTTCTTTGTGACGGTCTCCACTCGGAGCACCGCACGAGGATTAGTTCAAATCAAATATATATAGAAGCCATTCATTCTTACTCGGCCTGTGCCCTTTTCCATCGCGCGTGACAGCTGAAATAATTTGTAATGCATATAGGCATTGATCAGGTTCGTGCACCAATGAAAAAGGGACGCGTGCGTAGGTCCGCAAACTAGACATGCAGTGCTCACGCCGCCTCGGGCTCAGACTCTACAATATCAGAAAACCGAGGCTCACTCGGGCTCGCCAGAATTCAGACATCGCCGAACTCATTCGGAATCCGACACGTTCAGTCTCACGGGTTCGCCGACTCATGCGCACTCGGGCTCACTCAAATTCCCACAACATCCATCTCATTCTGGCTCATGGAATCATGGGTTCAATTCTGCTCATGAATACACAGAGTCCAACTCGCAAGGAATTATATGGACTCAGCCTATAGCATGCACTCGCATTGGCTCAAAAACTATTTGAATAATAAGTGATTTAGACTCACTCAAACTCGAACAAACCCCAATTTACTCGCATTCACTCTTACTTTTGACTCACACCCACTTCGACTACTCACCTCGAATCTCTTCGGTTTAGACTAAAGGTATTCAGATTGCTTCCGACTCACTCGGATTCAGTGATCGAACACTGAGCCTGAGTCGTTGGCTGGAGCCAACGTTTCGACAAGGAGGTTTGTTTTTGTCATGGCAACAACTGTTTTCCTTGGCAGCGCTTATGTATAGATTACTCTTCCCCACCTCAAAACTGACACCTACTTGAACCCACTGGAACTCAATCAGACTCATGGGGGTATAGCTCTGAGTAAGTGAGCCGGCGTACGGCGCGGTAGCAAACTTAAGCAGCGGATATACGAAGACGAAACTGTTGCATCTATTTATAGCACGCGTGGTCTGACGATGAGGCCAAGTGCTCAGCGCGTGGAATTTGCTTAGGAATGACTGGCTTCGCCTCGTGCATCGTTATCTCGTGCAAGAGCAAGTTGTGTTTCCTCGGGCGACACTCGAGAGGTACAGAGCTCCGCTCCCTGCTGCACCGGCGCTCCGCCTAGCCCAGGCATCCAGGAAAAGAAGAAGGGTTATATGAGAGCTACATGCACGCAAGGCCAAAGAATGATCGCACGCGAGTTATAAATAACCTCGTTAACCAACCAACCGACCTCGAGCTGACGGTCGCAAGAAGTTTCTTACAAAAGCTGCCGGACGTAAATATTTTCCCGCAACATCGTTCACCGAGCAAGAATAGAACGGAGACAAAGGAGTAAACCTGCTTGTCTCAAACGTAATTGTCTTACAATTTTTGCATGAAGCGCGGTGCGGTGTACCTGCGAAACTAGCGGCGTTAACCCAGTTTCCTTGCTTTAATCTTTGCGATTTGTAATCTTGCTCTTTCTTTCCTCTCTCCTTCTCTTCTTCCTATCTCCAATTTTTATGTTTCTGTCTCCTCCTCCTTTCTGAAGAGCAGGCCGGCAGGCGTCGTGCTCCTTCCGGTGGCATTTGCCAGCTTGCTCAGTCGCTTTCCCTTTCCTGTCAAGTGTGTATATGTTTTCAACATAATAACAATACAATCGAACTCGGATATATCGAATCTGAAGGGAATAACAAGAAGTTCGATATACAGGTAATTTGATATATCAAGGTTCGACTATAATAATATAGCGCCTCGCACAATGCAGGGACAAACACGAAGTCGGGGTGCCGCTTCGTGTTTGTTTCTCTCTGTCCCTGCGTCTTCTGCAGCTCTGCTTTCCGACGATGAACGCGTGATCTAACTCGGACAACGTACATAGGGAGCCTATATGTAGGCTCTCTAAACGTACACGCTTCGTAGCTTCTTCAAGCCTTTTGCGGAACACACGAGGAGGCCGGGCTGAGGCGCCGATGAGTCACACATGCATGCGCACTCATGCGATAGCTGTGCAACGCTTCGTCCCGGCTTAAAATAAACTGTGACGCTTAGCGCCATGGCAGATCTCCGTGAGACACTATGACTTCGTAGGTCGGGAACGCTAAAGGATGCGTTCGTTCTATAGCAGCCCACCAAATTCTCGTGGCTGCATTCTGACCGTATTCCTGGATACAGATGCGTAGTTCGGAACAACCACACGACCACACCATCAAGACTGTATTACCTACCGGAGAAGTGGGAAGGGCGAGCAATACCGAGGTACACCCATACAGTTTATATATGCGGTTGTCGAGGCTGAACCACGTGTTCAAGCGCAAGCAAAGAATCCTCGCGCACGCAAAATAGGACAGCGCCTCCTTCCTTACGAGAACGACGTTTATTGCGATCCCAGTTTCTGCGTCGGCAGCAAAGATCAGCATTCAAAGGTCAGGCGCGTTGGTGGAGTGGAACAGGGTTTAGCGTCATAGATTGCCAGGTTAGTTTAGTTGGTGCGTCACTGCTAACCTATAATCACAGCTGTAAGCAAAAAATATTAAAAACTGGAAAGTGGGAACAAAAATTACCAGCATCTGCTTTGCGTGCGACCGTAGGGAACTCGTCTTTTTTTCGTCTTTCGGTTTGTGCAAGTCCGTGCGTGCATGTACGTACGTCCCGTTGTTGTTCGTGACCAGAAGCTTACATCAGGCGAATCGATGCCGGGCCAAAACATGAACAAAAAAGGTCGCGTTTCTTATTTTCTTTGCGTGAATGGATAACCTGCGCCTCCGTCCTCTCTGAATACTGCACAGAATCTCTATGAGGGACAGCAAGAAAACAGAAAATGTCGCTTATCCGCGCGACCGCGCGTTGGGCGGTTTTAAAGACCGAAGCCTGCCAAAGCGGGCTAAAGGAACGTAGCCGACTGGCGCGCGTTCCAAGGAGCTATACAAGAAATAAGAAAATCGGGGGGAAGCACCTCCCTTTCCCGGCATCCGCGCCCCCTGTCGCCTTGGCCTCGTTTACCCTCCGGCGTATCATAAGCGCCAGGACACGAACGGGTAGTGAGGGGGGGTAGCGAGAGATGCGGGCACGATGAACCGGTAACTCTATAATGGAAACACGAACTGACACAATGTACATGCTGGGCACGGTGACGCTCCGAACATAACACGGAGCTACGCCGAAGAAGTTGTCATCCTTGGATTCGAACCAAGCGGCGCTTGTATTACGAGGAGGAGAACGGTATGCGCTACGCGTAGGAGGATGATCGTATGAATGAGTCGGCAAGTAGCAATAAGAAAGGGAGAGTTGCGGGCAGCAGGTTCGCGATAGAACCCGCGCGCGTAAAGGCGTCCTCCTAATGAGGTCTTAAAGAGAGAAAAGGAAGCAACGGAACGGGAAAGGGTATAACGTCCACGAACGCTGACAGAAGCAAGAAGAAACAAAGAAGCAAAGAGGGGTAGAAATGCAGATGGTCTTGAGAAAGCGTATGTACCGTCCTTCAAAGTCGCACCAAATGGAGTGAACGCGCGCGAGCGAAGGAAAAGGGGGGGATACCTTTCGGAATGGATACTTCTATATACGCTCGCCCTTCTGGGTCTCAATGTCATTTCTGGGAAGTGACTCACGCGACTCAGCCACGACCGCTTCCTGAGAAAAAGGGTGCGCGTGACTAAATTGAGCTGTATTCTTACTATACTACTATACGATACGTCGATGTGAGTCAGGAGGTAAGCGGTACAGCTAGACCGGGCAGCACTTTTGTCCCCCGTATACTGTACTATACACAGCTTCTCTGTAAAGCCATGCGCAGCCGAGGGCTTCAAAAGTAAGCGAACGGCGGCGAGAGTAGAGGAACGAGCGCGGTGTCATTAGCTGGCGTGTCCCGCCCCCAGCCCGGTGCTCAGTTAGATCTCCGCCGCAGATAGCGAGAAGATTACATAGTACCTGCCCAGCGGTTCGCACCCGCTTGATGGAAGCCTCGCTGTCACGTGACGAGAGAAGAAAATGCCGTGACGTTGCCGCTGGAGGCCCCCTATGCGTTTTCGTTTTGTTTTCGTCCCGAGAACCGGGGGATGCCCTGTGCCTAAGAAAAGGACGCGTGCAGGCTCTCGTGCTTCGCGGAAATAAATTTGGGCGTTCGTCGCTCTTCTCTGGGTTGTTAACTCGTCTTTCAAGGCCAAACAAGTCGTTCGCACAAGACCTGACGGTGGTTCAACGTCACCTATGCCGGGTTCTGGACGCTGTAACACTGCGCTCGAGCTGATGGGGGCAAAGTATAAAAGTATACAAGCCAGCAAGAGAAGTCTTGCGTTGTAATTATGCCTGCAGTTGATTCGCATGACAGGACGTCACGCGTTCTCCGGAGTCGGCGCGCTTGCCCTGTTAATGCATTCGGGTCTTTGTACTCCCGCAAAGTTCATACAATCGCAGGACAGTGAACTTTTCTGACATTATGCATACAGGCGCTGGTTACAATAGTGTCGAAGTTTCCATAGCTTCTGCTTTTGCAGTGTTCTTGGCCTCTCTAATAGACAGAGTAGGTATGCCGGAATAGGCCATCACTCTTCCTTCTCATCTCGTACAAAAGCGCTACATCTATCGAAGACGGCGCAGTTTTTCATGCACGCGTCTTTGTGATGGCATACCACTGCGCCTGCTGTCAGTGTTCTCCATATAATACGTTGTCTGTCCTAGCATTTATATGCGCTATAATAAATCTTCTATAGAGGCTGTGATTGGGCGCTTAAGTCACCTGCATCCGTGCGTTATATTCACGCCATCTTGTCTATATATATCCTCGTCCCCACCCCTCCTGACCTCCTTTTCTGCCTTTTATTGCGCTACTCGGCGAGGTGCAGGTTGGAAGAGACCTGTCCCAGAACTGCCCCAGACCTGCTCCATGCTCGTTTTCGCATGAGTAATCTCCCTTTTTGCCTTACAATGCATTAAGTTTCAATCGCGGTTTCAATTTATATATCCCGCATGGTGGCAATTACCTAACTGCTTTCGATAGGACGAGTAGGAGGTAAACGCATCCATACCCCATTTGCACCGTTCAGCCAGTTAGACATTTGTTGCTCCGGGCAAAGGAGAATCATTCCCATTATTCCACGCAAGCAACAGGCTGATCTGTTTCTATTTTCCTCTCTCATCTATAAGATCGATTATATTTATTCGAGTAATTCCCGTTCTGAATACCACGATGGCGATAAGGTAACTCGATTTACAACGCTATGTAGTCGGCAGCAGGTGCGCTCAAAAGGCAAGAAAGAAATAAGAAATAGAAAGAAACAATTTACGGGCGGCGATCGCTTATTAATTTCTCGACGCCGCCTATCTGCGAACCGATCGCATAGTTTCCTGCGCAGCGCGTCGACGCGAGTCGGCTGTTAATTGAAAACCGTAGCGCTTCGACTGCCTTCGCGCGCCTTCTAAGTAGTGATTATAAAAAATAACGCTGCCCTGAGTTGACTATAAAAGAAAAAAAAAGGGCGAGGCCGAGGCAAATGACAAGGGATTGAAAACAAAACCCAGCGGGCAGAAGGGGGCACCCCACCGAGCTAATAGAGGAATAACGGGGTGCTTGAAAAACTCCTTGACACATCTGGAACGCCCTAATTGAATGGTCCCGACGCCGATTCTGCGCGCTCGCTCGCCGCATCACGTTTCGTTTCCTCGTGAGACGAGGGATGGCCGCCCCCCGAGCACGCGTTTATCTCCGGAATTCTGTGCAGTGACGCGGGATATATTTCGCTCATCCAGGATATACGGGCTTCATGTTTATTCGGTTGTGTGTAACTCCATGCGCCTCCGGTTGTGTCGTTTCGAACGGTTTTTGAACCAAACAAGAAATTATCAATGACACTCGCCTTATTTTTTCAAATCCTACAAGCAGGCCGAATTCAACGAGGAAAAAATGGAACCATCGTCCGTCATATATTACGAAAGCTGCCGGGATACACGAGATCTCACATGGAACGTGTTACTATGTGGCCACTGTGCCCGTAAAACAGGAAAAAAAAAACGGGAAAAGAAAGAACTGACATGCAGCGCCAGTGACGGCAGCTGTGCTGTTGTACGCAGCATCTTAAAATATTATTTTATAGTAAATGTCTCTCCCTCTCTCGCTATATATCAGTTTGAAAACGACATTTATCAACCCCTATATAGAACAATTTCATGAAGTTACTTGCTTCTTCAAGCGCTATACGCTTGGTCATAGGATAATGACGTTCCGTTGCTGGCTTGAAATAGTGAGTTCGATTTGAAACCCACGATGTGCGCGCAGGAACGCAAAGTTAAAACGAAGCCGTTTGTAGGTACCTATAGATTCAGAGGCGCGTTTCAAAAACTACAGTTCGAAAGTTAATCCAGAGCTCTGAACTACAGCCTCTTTTGTCACCCTCTGTGTAAGTTCGGGAAATAAAAACTTACCGGTAAGCTTGCTATCTTTGGTTAGTATTTTGTGATCAATTAAAGCGTGATGTTTAGTATTTCACAGAGGGCAATTCAACTGAATGCATCGAGCCTGCTCATGTCACGTTTCAATTCCGAAACACTGCTGTTCTATCGAACCCTTCACACTGCACAGAATTAGCGGGAGGCAGGTTAATCGCGCCGTGTCTTCGCCTTTTGTTCCAGCTCACGCAAGCTTTAAAGAGGCGACGACGCGTCCGAAGGAGCCTGTTCGCGCTCTTGCAGACAAAGCGGTCTTAGCGAAGCAAGGCTTGACAGCGTGCCGGCTTTTTTCTTTGGCCGACTTGTGTCAACAAGAACTGCAGGCGTTGAAACACAGGGCGTGCACGATCTTCGCGGAATGTTGACTGTTGCGCAAGCGGAGCGCGCGTGCCAGACGAATAGTAGACGCGGAGCGCACGTGTTGACTTAGTCGTTTGCAAGTGTTTCGAGTGGTTGAAAGCAGCTGGCGCCGCAGGCTTTTGAAGCTTCCCGACAACACGACTGCGACGAAACCGGGAGGTTGTGTGCCATTATTGTTTCACAAAAATGTCACTAGAGGAAACTCTGGCGCTGCAATCGATTAGCTATACCACGGGAATTATGGGCAGTACATGTTTTGTCCAATATCCGTACATGTGGCTTCGACATTCTTGTGCAGTTATAGGCGTAGCACTTGCTTGGGCTTTTTTTTTAAACCCTACCAATTATAGAGCAAGCAAGGCGGAGAAAGACAAGGAGGTCAACCAGACGAGCGTCTGGTTTGCAAGACAGAGGGAGAATAGAAAGAAGAAAAGAGGGAGAGAATGAGCCCGCAAGGACACAGCAAGACGGACAGCAGGGCTACAATCGGTCACTGAGGCCGGTGTTACTCAAAAACAACTTTAGCGCACGAATAGCTTTCTGCGCGCCATGGACGGATGTGGCGAGGGTCCAGGAATTTTCGTTTCCGGAAGTGTTCTACTAGAGTACAGCCGGCTTAATGCATCGAAGTTAACGCAAATTACAAAAAATAGGGCAGACAGAACGGCAATGTTGTACCACTCATAATTTATAACTGCATTGTTTTTTAATGATTAACGTGTACTTGCATGAGTCGCCAGCAAGAGAGCATGTCCCGACGTATGGAAAGAAGCCTGAACAAGAAAACATCTTGGAAGTATGCTGAAAGCGCGTAGGAGGCTTCGAAGTTATTAGAGCACACAAAATATAGGCAGTATTTCAATGTATACACTGACGGTGACACATATGCAACGTGAGCAAGGCGTTATCTAATTCCCCTGCTTCCGCGATTACACCCACCCTCTTTCCTTTAATTAATCAAGGGCTTCGCGCACGCGGGTCAGAGGGCGTGAGAGTGAACTGCGCGGAAGCAACCGCGCTGTGTACGGCGTGTAGCTTGACGAATGTCCCGGCATTCGTCAAGCTACACGCTAACACTGCTGCTGCCGCCGCGGCCAGAAGCGCGCTCTCCGCGGACGAGCGATAACGACGTCGACCGCCTTAACGCGCCGTTAGAGCCGAACAACGCACGAAACAAACATTTTTGGCACTCAGCTATAGCTCACTGCCAGCAGAAGCTACAACGACGCGTCACGTTCGCAATTAATTAAATGTGCTCTGCGCACACCGCTAGCGCTTCGGCCCGCTTCGCGCCCAGCGGATGTGGGCGAAGAGTGACTTGGGAGTCACGGATCTACAGCGCAGTGTACGCCCCTCCTTTGGCGTTGGGCGACAAAGTTTCTCTCATCCTACGGTGCAGTTATATAGACGAGAGACAGCGGCGTTTGTAGGCCGGGTGCCGCGCGATGGTCGCTAATGAACGAGCCAGGCCGGGCCTCCTTGATACACGGTTCTGGCCCCCTTTCGTCGCAGACGCGTAATGGCCGACGCAGATTGAGCGCAAGTGAGCGTGGCTAACGTCAACGGCGGCACTCATCGCAACATGGTGGGCACAAGGCGCACCCCTTCACGGCGGTCGCGGCAGCGTGTTCGTTCGTCGAGTGTCGACAGAACTGCGCGAGCTGCTGCGCGGCGAAGCATCCTGCAGAAAGGCTGGCTGGCACTTTGAGGCGGCCGCCTGGTCGCACACGCCGCGGTTGTCTCGTATAGCGACCGGAAGAGAGACAAATGGCGGGAAGACGCGGCAAAAAGCAAAAAAAAAAAAAAAAAAAAGCGTAGCCACGGAGTCCGAAGATTGCAGAATGATGGTACGGCGTGCCGCTCCATGGAAACAAACCAGTGCGCCAGATATGTTCATTGTACACACACTAAGAGGAGCATTCTTACAGTCCGTTCATTCCGGCCCGAATCGCTCCACTTGATCGTGTTGTATAAGTAATGGGTACGAATGATATGCGCTAGTTGGTGAATGTGTCTCAATATTTCCGCTACTATATTACTATACACAATTTACATCGGGTAACATAGCGACATAAATTTGGTTCCTTGTTGTAGTCTCTTTGTACTTAATTGTGTAGAAAATTGCCGCTGTTATATTAATTATTGCATTCGTTTTATGGCATGTCCCGTTGTTATTGTTCGTGCCCCCTCCCGGCATTTAATGCTTTGTAAAGGGCCTTTAAGGGTAAAATAAATGAAAGTAATGGAATTTTCAAAGTTCGAGGTACCGAATGTTACAAGGGACGTCCACAGTCGTTCGGAACAGCATAAATATTTGTAGCGTTCCGAACTGATTCAGAACATTACGAATTTTTATGGTGTTTCTAATTAGTACACTTCAGAATTGGTACACTATGGCTTTGTTTTTTTTTAACATGCACCTTATATAATTAAAATACAGGAGCGTATTTACATGCCATTCCACAACCTTGCGCTCAGCGGCATTATCTCCGAAATTATCAATATGACAGCTCTAGCATATGTAAGATACTTTCCAGGTGCGCTTTCTTAACACATCTTCCTAGAACCCCCTTCCAACCGCGTAGGGTAGCAAACCAGACGCGCGTTTGGTTGACCTCCATACCTCTCTTTCCTTCTTTTCCTCCTCCTCCTCCTTAGAAGTGTGCTTAAAGATGTCCTTCCGTAGTGAAGAGCATCGAGCCAGGAACACCCTGCTGCCATTTGAATCTTGAGAACGGCCGTGTTAACTGCGTTGAACAATATGTGCGGCGAAGCCTGCCCTCAGAATTTATATGCTGACGGAACCAGTTCACTAACGTTTGTGTATAGACAGTATATGGCGGGTCAAGAGACGCTGCGTCGTAGCTTGGTCCCTTTGGTGCAGCATTACTGATCCTGAATTCCCATGCCTCGCTCAAACAGAACCAACATGAAAGGCAATAGTCGGGTATATACTGGAGAATAGGGTCAAGTGATAACGTTAAGAAATGCACGCACATGTAGGGCTAGCGTAAATGCCGCCATCCTCTTGTCTCCGGGGGCCGCAAAGGGGCACGGCTTTGCTAAGTTGGGATGGTGGTGTTAAAACAAGATCTTCCTGCATTGGGTGTATAACTTTCAGTTATCTCTTTCGCGTTTAGTCGTTCATGACAGTGCGTTCGACAGAATACCTGACATTGATTTGATTTGCAAAGGTGGAACACCTGTAATCCCGCCTAAATTAGTGTGTGCTACCAACGCCGTACACATATACTTGACTCCCGCTTCTCAAATTCATGCATGAATGAGGTGAACAATAGGCAGAGATCTGCACTTGTACACTTTGCATAGCCAAGAACTTCGAGTTGGCCTGTTCGTGCGGATGACTTATAAGTGAGCCCGGTCAAGTTTAGTTAGAAAAGCGGTTAAGGCTGACAAGCTGTTTCCAGAATGGAAATGCGTTGTGCTACGCGCAGCGCAAAGGGAACGAGGACGAGGACAAAGACGGAACGGACAGCATCTGCATGTATACAGCGTCGAGCAGCTATAGCTGGGCTTCTTTGTCCTCGTACTCGTTGGATCGACGCTGTTTACCGAAGTGCATTTAGTTGCAAGGCATTGATGGCCTATAACCGCATAATTACTATGTGATTATCTTTCGAAATGCAACTGCAGCGTGGGGCGAGCAAAGGGCCGGTTGTTTCAGGCGTGATGGAGTCTCTTCATATGGCACACCTAGGCCGTTCTGGTTTTGGTAATTGACGTCGGCCGCATTAGGTATTGTGAGCTGCTTAATGCCAGCATTCTCGCGTTGACGGGCGCAACCGCGTCGGCGAAATACCGTGCTTGTTCCAATGTAAGTCGGTCACGGATGTAAGCAAGGACCTCCTACGGCGCTAGGAGCTTTGTGAAGGTATAAGAAAATTGCTGTCGTAAAGGCAACGCACTCATGGACGCATGTACGATTATCGAAAGATGCACAGACGAGAGCTGATAAACAGTCCCCCCTATGCTTCGTCAGCAAGAACAAATTATTCAGCAGCGAAGGCAATCTGAAGCTGGCAACATTATCTGTCAAGACGGATACCTCTCCGGCACTGCACCACTGCACGCACTGCACCGATAGATCAAAGGAAACTGAGTTTGTGTTCGAACAGCGATTTTTCCAGATGTGTAAGCCAGAACCTCACTCACTACTATTTGCTCTGTAGTGCTCGATTTGAACTACGCAGTTTAATTTTTTTTAATGTATTTCAGAGCAGGGATAAGAAAAATTTACTGACTTTGCAAATGTGGTGTTCCTTTCCATACTGGTTCACCGTGTGCCTTTCAGCCAGAATGCACGCAAGTATGGTTGCAGATAAATATATATGGATTGTCAGCCAGGGCAGGAAAGCTGAATTCTTTCGCAGCAAACGTGGGCGACCTGCAGCTTTACAGAGTGCAATCCGAAGCGTTACGCGCCAGCACCTAGGTGAACCGGTCAACCTGTGGGTGCGTGCATTGGTCGGTACTAAATTCAAAAGTGCTGCTGCGTTTCTTGAGATGCACCAGCCTATATGACCGCTTGCGATGAAGTGAACGATGAACGCTTCATTGCGTGTGTGTTCGCGCGCGGTGAAATTTCATTTTCTAGTCTCACTTTCCTCTCGCCCAGTGCTGGTTAGACAACCGGGTTCAGTCTGGTTAATCTCTCTGCCTTTCTTTATGAATTCTCTCTCTCCGAGCCTGTCGAGAAAATATTCTATTTCCTTTCGGTGATACGATGATGATGATACGTTCACGAAGTATAATGTAACTCCTTCTTGGAGTCTTGACTTTTCTTTGAGAAAGGAGAGCTACTAATAAATATTCAGCGCTGTTAAAGTTTCCCACGAGCATGCTTATAACGCGGCTTTCAACGAAGCGGCTTCTTTGGTACATTGGTTCTCTGATACACTGCTGGTCCCCGCTATTGCGTATCAAGAAAGTCGACATGTGGCAGCTTGTATAAAGCATTTGCCATCGGATAAATGTTTCCGCGCGAATGACAGTAAGTTACCGCACAACATAAACCGTGACGTCACGAACGAGTGACTTTTGCGATCAACTTTTTACTCTTGTAACTCGGCAGGTCGTTGTACAGCAACTTGCTGTTATTTTCGCGAAGCTCTTCAACCGTCGGTAAAGCTTTACTAGCAGGTGGTGGTAACGGCGAGCAACACCTTTATTTATGATTGAAATATTGGCCTGCGGGCCCATAGGTTGGTCTCCATCTCCCATACATCAGGGAAGCCAGCCCTCGCGGGCTAAGACGCCTCGCGCCAGCCCCCACTGGTTCTTGGCGTTCGCTTTTTCCGCACGCACGACCTCTCACATCCGTAACCTCTGTGGTGCTGGCGCCGCTTCGGATGCGGGAGAAGCTGCAAGCTCCGTGCCCGGCGGCGGCAATGAAATCGACGCCTTTGGTCGGTCGGTTCGCGCGGCCTGTTGGGCTTCGCCAGGGAAGGAAGCAGCAGCTCGGGCGCACGAAGGGGTTATCGAACGCATCGGACCCGTGCAGGAGAACGTGAGTTCAAGTAATGCGATCTATCAGCGGGTTGCGGCCCTGGCGCGTACAGCGTCTGGTTAGCATCAGGCTTCCTGTATATAGCGACCGGGAGAGGTCAACAACCATCGCCTTGAGCGTGTGTAGTTTGCGGTGGAAGGCGAAGGTTAAGCGATCGTTTGGAGGCGCCGCGTGCGTGTGTCTTCTCGTCGCGCCTGGTCTGGGAGAGTTACCAATAACCACGCCAACTCGGTATTATAAGCGCATATTAAAGGCATCGCTTGTCCTTCAGGGTTCGTGGATTGAGCTATTCCCGTAAATGTTTATTCGCTGCAATAATAGGCGCTGCCACAGCGCCTTCTCTCTCTGGCTGGCGGATGGATGCCAAATTTCCTTGATGCTTTCTTTAACCTGTATACCATCATCTCCTCCGGACCGTTCAGTCGCTATGTCTCACAACATCCGGTCTGCGTATGTGTGTATAAAAATGAATTATAATGGGCCGCTATCTTGAAGTCTGCAACATACACAGCCAGTTATCGTTCTTGTGGCATGGCTGTAATGAAGGTTGCTCGGTTTAGGCTACAATTTCTAGTCCGTGTGAACATCGACCAGAAGAAGAGTAGAACCGTTTTACTCTGCAAAAGGAAGAAACATCTAGCGTTCTACTCTTGTTTTAAAACCACTGCTGGCTTTTACTCGCTTTAATGCGATTAGCATTCTTAGGATGCCTCACGAACTTTGCGGCATCTATCTGCGTCCGGATCTAACCGTTTTCCTTTCACGCCAGCTTGGGTCGCTGGACATGTACCACTCGTTATTTAAATTAGGTTCTGGGGCTTGGCGTGCCAAACCACGATATGATTATGTAGACGCTGTAGTAATGGCCCCGGATTAATTTTGACCACCCGAGGTTCTTTATCGTGCACCAAATGCGCGGTAAACGGGCGTTCTTGCATGCCACCCCGATCGAAATTCGGCCGCCGCTGCCAGGATTTGATCCCGCGCCATCGGGCTTAGCAGCGCAACGCCAACGCCACTATACGCCACCACGGCGGATACCACTGGTAATGTGACACTAGGCATGCGTCACCGGATATGTGCCGCTCTTCATAGTAGTCATATCATAAAATATAAAACATATCATCACCAATTACACTTCCTTCACAATATATATTGCTAATCGCGCTAACGTCGCCAATCGTCTCCAAAAGATCGATGCGCCTAGCATTTTTCTTTGTACCTGCTTAAGGATATGCGACAGCACTGGATCAAATATGTTCGTCCCATTACTTGACGCTTAATTACTCGCTAAACTGATAGATGAAATTAAACATTACGTGACACCTTCAGCTTATTCAGCGTTGCCATCATGTATAAGCTGAATTCATACCCATTGCAGGACAAATGACTCTCTCAGCGAATCTGCAGGCATAGAAGGGAGTCAGCTTATTGCAGCCTATTTTTTCTAATCTCATCGTAATCCTAACTTCCTAATCTCATCACATCACGTAATCCTCTGCCGTCCTCGAGTGAGTATCTCTTCACTTGGAACTATTATGTTATTCTAATCTGCCACCGGTTGTCTACTCTGCGGGTTGCATGACCTGACGAACTAGATTTCTTAATCTCAACTAGGACATAAACGCACGCGGAAATAAAACTAGCCAGCGTCATCAGTAGAGTTTTTCAGTGTGTGCGTGTGCGTCTGTGCAAATCTTGCAACTGCTCCTGGTGTTTTCTTCGCTTGTGCCACTTTTGCATCTCTTTTGTGCTACAAGAAACGTTCCACAAATGAAAGCCACCACTTGCACGTCATATTTGCAGATTCATTCACACCTGGCTTCCATAAGACTCAGCACTCGTCATTGACACTGCACTCTACGTGTTCTCAATCCACATAGCGGAAGCACTCAAGCGGTGTGTCCAGCTTGCGCTCTTGACCCATCCAACAGTTCTCACTGTGATGTCAGCGGCGGAACAACAGAATCGCCCTGAAGAGAGGACCAGGAAACGTAGACTCGCTTTTGTTTGCACATTAGAAATTGCTATTCTACCAGAATCGTGGACGCCGTCTCCTCCGGGTCCGCATGCCTGCTACATAACCGAGCACGCGCGCGCTCTTTAATTCCGTCTCTGTGTCACATTCGTGCACCAGCAAGAGTGCCTTATTTTCTTTCACTTATTACATTCTTGGCTTCCTTATACGAGCTGTTGCGTAATGTGGTAATACCGGAATGCTAGAAGCAATTTAGGCCAGAGTATAGCGTAACCCAGTGAGAACCATTGGTTCCAGCATTCACGTGTAATGTAGCTATGATTTGAAATTCCTGTTTGGTTGCGCGGAAGAAAATTACAAGCATTGGCAGAGAGAAAGAAACGTAATTTATTTACACGAAAGACAGCGAGTCCGCTCTAGCCTTCTGCCCTTCGCAAGCGAACGGGCACGGTCATGCTGCGCAGGACAATCAGCCAGGCAATGTACCGCGGCTGAGACATCGCACGCTGTGCTAGATTTCATGTTAAGTAATCTTCTGGGTGACACGGCGGCTGCCGATATGATTAATAGAACTTGTTGTGGACTTCTTGTTGAACAACGCATTGACTCGCGATCATATAATGTGAAATTATAGTTCTGTTCGTACGAATGAACTGGACGCTCGTCCAATTTATTTTTCACTCACGCTGCCCAAACATGCTCGATCGAGCGTTCGAGTTCTGTGTGTGGAATATAATCAAACATGCGTGTTCATTTATTCCGCCAATTTTTCACTTCAACCATCAGGAGTCGTTTGCTTTTGTTCGTTTTCGATAGGTGGCTTCTCGCGCAACCATAGGTTCTGTTTCTTATAGGGGTGCATCGAAGAACGAGGTGATTATGTTTCTCGCACTAACAGGACGAGGGGGGGGGGGGGGGGGGTCAAGAGAGACGATCGTTACGAAGCTGTCATAACTGGAGGTTGGAAGCCAAAAACTAGAAATATATTTTATATATACATGTATATATACACAGAGAACGACATGCCTCCGTCGAACAAACACCCGACAGAACCCGAAGAGACGGGCAATGGAGGAAATGGCCCTGCGGAGAATCACACGGTCGGTTCATTTCCTCATTCTCTATCTCTCTCTCATTCCGGTCTCTCGGTCGACTGCTTCCGACATGAAGCAATGTAGAGAGAAGATAAGATATCGCTCGCGGCACTTTTGACAGCATATAAATTGGGAATCTGGAAAATGGTGGTTTCTTTTTGTAGACTGCTGGCTGTTTCAGTGAAGGCATTAGATAAGAATTATGAAATGGTGAAGTCGCTATAAATCTTTTTTTTTTCTTGGCGGCCCGATGTTCGCTCCGAAGGACACCAGTAAGTGTACTGTAACCACGGTTGAACTCTTAACAATAATAAAAGTCACTAATTATCTTTTTAATTAGCCACTGGTGGAACATGTGGTAATTGCGGAATGGTTGCCGGTCACGTACAAGGCATGTCTACTTGGTTATGCTATGACTGTAACCAGTTTCGAGATACCTTTCTTAGTGCTGTAGAAGAAAGGCATTGAAGTTCCGCATAGTCTTTTTGTAATGAAGGTTTTCTAGGGAAACAGTAAAGCGCAACGGGCTAATGCATGTCACCGCAAGTTTCCGGACACATACGAGGTCTGTTAGAAAAGTATCCGACCTTTATTTTTATTTTGTTTTTTGTGAACACCTGATATGAAACAAGCGCACTTGCCGAAATGACCAGGTCATTGCCGAAGTGAACGCTGTGGTGATGCGGGACCGTCGTGCGACTATCCGAGAAATTGCGGAAGAGGTGGGCATCAGCACTTTTTCTGCACATTCTATTATGACCGAAGATTTGGCCATGAAGAGAGTTGCGGCAAAATTCGTGCCGAAGCTGCTCACGGTGGAGCAAAAGCAACTTCGTGTTGAAATCTCACAGGACATGCTGGATTCCTCAAATAGTGACCTCGACTTCATGAACACCATAATCACTGGTGACAAGTCCTGGGTGTGCGGGTACGACCCGGAAACCAAATCCCAGTCGTCACAGTGGAAGCATTCCACGTCACCAAGACCAAAGAAGGCCCGCCAAGTGCGCAGCAACGTCAAAGTGATGCTGACTGCTTTCTTTGACTCCCGAGGTGTGGTACACCACCGAGTACGCGCCAGAGGGTCAAACAATCACCAAAGAGTACTACAGGGATGTCCTCCGTCGCCTACGTGATGCTGTGCGGCGCAAGAGACCGGAGTTGTGGTCAACAGGAAATTGGCGCATCCATCACGACAATGCTCCTGCTCATTCGTCGCACTTGATTCACACTTTTTGGGCGAAAAACCAGACTCCTGTAGTTAACAGGCTCCTTACTCTCCTGATATGGCCCCCTGCGACTTCTGGCTGTTTCCCAAAATCAAGAGGCCATTGAAAGGAGCGCTATTTCAGACAAGAGAGGACATTATGGCTGCAACGACAGCTGAGCTAAACTCCATTCCTGAAAGAGGCCTTCTCGGAATGCTTCCAACAATGGCAGCACCGCTGGGAGAAGTATGTGGAGTCCGAAGGAGACTACTTTGAGGGTGATTAGGTTTCCAACGCTCCAGTTATGCCATTTTTTTTTTCTTCGGCCAAAGGTCGGATACTTTTCTAACAGACCTCGTATCTCGGCCATTTGTTACATGTACGTATGTCCGAGTCAGAGAACCAATGAAAACGATGCAC
Source organism: Dermacentor silvarum (assembly GCF_013339745.2). NCBI lineage: Eukaryota > Metazoa > Arthropoda > Arachnida > Ixodida > Ixodidae > Dermacentor > Dermacentor silvarum. The sequence continues at coordinate 16,422,047 of NC_051157.2, forward strand.
ACACCACTAATAGCGTGTTGTCTTAAGGGACTTTGACTGTTTGCTGCTACAGTGCACCCTTACTACGTGGTTAAGTGTATTAAATCGTGTTCTGTAGTGTTGACTATCGCAGATTCATTTCTGCAGCACATGTGGATTATAGGGCTTCGATGACGCATGTGCCATTCAAGTGACCTAAGACAGCTAACTCAGACTTGAAACAGGAACCGTTCGGGTGTACTTAAATAAGACAGTACACTTCTGCTGAAGTTGCAGAGGATGTCTTGTTTAGTATCTTTAGCTATTTTTTATATACGGGGCGTCCTTGACCATTTTTTCTGACTGACCGACCAACCGACTGACTCACACTGACTCGCTGACTGGCTGACTGGCTGGCTGGCTGGCTGGCTGGCTGGCTGATTGGACTGGATTTATTGTTCGATGGATCGAACAATAAATCAATCGACTGACTGACTGGTTGGTTGACAAATTGACCAACTTACTGATGCGTTGTTCATCGATTCACTCATTGATTTTCTCACGATACACTGTTACAGGAAGCGGTTAGAGAAGCCGCTCAATGACAACTCGAGGTTTCGTTCACTCTATTCGCTTCATTTCGAGGCGTCACGTGTAAAACGTGACAGCCGGCCGGTCTGCTCCTGTCTCCGCAGCCGCATCCAAGGCCGTCCTGACGCACGCGTGCTTCGTTCGTGCGCGATCAAGGCGAGATGCGGCTGGGGCAACGGGGAGGAAGCGGGGGAACCTAAACGTGAGATCGGCGCCGGTCTTTTGGGGGCCTCTGGGCCAATGTCGACTTCTTCGGCGGCACCGTGTGTTTTCTCGGCGTGCCCCGTTGGCAGCCGGGGTGGGTCCGGCCTTTGACGAAAGGGAAGACGCGCCCCACGAAGCCCAGCTGTTTTTTCCGTCGTGCCTCCGCTATTTCGGAACCGGGGGGAGAGAGAGGCGGCTGGCAGACGCGCGCGCTTAATGAACGTCGCCGGCGCTTGCGGTGAATCGACGCAACCCCCTTCCTTCAACCGCCCTCCCCCCTCACACACACACACGCACGTTTTCTGTTTACTCTGTTCATTTACCCTATGTTTATTTTCCTTCATCCCATAGTGTTTGGAAGGGGGGGGGGGGGGGACTATAGGCGCTGTACGCGTGTCAGATTTGGTCGCGCTACACAACTGTCGCCTTTGTTGTGGGTTAGAGGAGCGTGAAAGATAATTTGAAGATAGAAAACAAAAAGACCAACAAAGGGCCGTATTGATCGCCTCTGAACTGATGAATTAGCAACACGGAAAGCTTCCGCTTGCGGAGCATTATTAAAGAAAAAAAAAAAAAACGGAGACCATAGGATCTGTAGTCTGTAATATTTTGTGTCTCTCTGTTGTCACCCTTCGTCACTGGTTCGCGCTGGCCGCTGCACCACTGTTATCGTTGGGATGAGCCACACGGCAAGACAGGTGTGACATCGAAGAAAAGAGTTGTTACAAAATACAGCTTGATGCATAATGAATTTTCGCTAGCAGAGCGCTCATGAGACAACGCTTTATTCAGTGCGAAATCAAGTTCGGCATGTGTACATACGTGCCTCATGAGCGACGATAATTATTGGATGGTAATACGTTTCGCATGCTCAGTTATGCTAGCAGAGTTATTGCACAATTAGCGCGTCATATCGTTTGACTTGCATGTAGGCACACCCGCCGGGTTAGCTCAGTGGCTACGGCGTTCACGCTGCCTATAAGCACGAGGTCACGGGATCGAATACTGGCCTCGGCGGCCGCGCTTCGGTGGGGGTGCAATGCAAGAACGCGCGTGTACAGTACATTGGCTGCACGTTATATAAGGAACCTCCAAGGGGCCAAAACTAATACGGATTCTTCGAATACTGCGTGCCTGAAAATCAGATCGTGGTTTTGGAACGCAAGCCTCCAGCATTAAAATTATTGCATGTAGGCACGAATTCCTTCACTTTCATTGTGGATGTTGCAAGTCGTAGGGACACCGACTGAATTATCCTGTTGTTCATTTCGTCATCAGTTTGTAAGTGAACCCAGAGTGGATATAATGTTCGGTAGGATAGCACGGGGTCGCGGCTTCTACCAGTTGCTTGTCCACGTTCATACGAGAAGGAGATGCAAAACCATTCTTGCACTTACGTGCGCATTCAATAGGCGCTTGTGGTCAAGTTTAATCCCCGAGCGACACGACTAAGGCGTTGCCGCTCTGACGTTACCTTGAGACCTTAAACTCCGTCAGTTATTATTATCGTGCGTGTTGCGCTTTCAACGCACTGCAATTATGATGCGCCGTTGAAATTGTCGGGTGCGGTACATCGAAAGTACGTGCCTTCTTGCCGGGGTCGACGGCCCAAAATAAACAGAAGATTCAGGGTACAGCGCACAACAAGAAGGTGACATCACGGTGTTGGTGTCCTCCTTCATCGTTCGTGTTGCATCACGTATTCGCTTGTTACCGGGGCAATGTTGAATCCTCCGAATTTCATTCGCTGTTTTGTTCTGGGTGAGCCAACATGGCGTAGTCACCCTGTGTATTGTTGCTGTAGTAATGCGGCCGAGAATTCCGATGCCTACGTGCTAAACCTGCGGGTAGGCAATGTCGCATTCATATCAGGACGAGCTCAGCTGTCAGTATAGCTACACAGGGGGGTGCGTGTCCCGTTTCCTCTTCTGCGATAACCGCACGCATCCCACAGTGATACGAGCAGGTCTGCGCGCGGTTGCTGAAGAGTCGATAACATCAGTGTTTCCTTCGCTGCCCGCCTTCCTTCGCCGCGTAGCCTGAATGACCCTCGCCACCCTCGATTTGCATGGTTCGGATCAGGCCCGGCGAAGGCGTCGCGAGTCGCTTACCCGCAAATGCGTGGTTGCTTCTGCGTCCCTCGTTCACGCATTCACGTGCCAAACGTCGCAGGCGCAGAGTCGGAAACGTGGGTTCCTGCCGCAAGTTGCGCAACATGATGGGGAAAGGGAGAAAAAAAACTGAAAAGTTAAAAAAAAAGCGAGGTGGTGCTGTAGGCCCTCCATCTGCTGGCCGAATGCGCGACGCGAAGCCCTGTATGCAGCTGGCAGCGGAGGCAGCCAGGACCAGGGCGGACGGAAAGAAAAACGCGCCTTTAATGAGGTCGCGCACTCTGAACCCACGAGTCAAACCTGGCATGCTGTAGCATAATTGTTCGGGGTGCCACATCCATATTCACGGATGCGTCTTCCTGCACGAGGGAGAACCAGGCTCAGGAGATTTGTGGGACATTTAATTTAGCAAATAAAGAAAAGAGTAATGAAGGGCGTCGGAATTTTGAATATTTTATTGAGTTTATGAGGGCGCATGCGCCTGTGAGCTACGTAAATGAAGATGAGGTCACATCTTCCCAAAGTCCTGACTTTCGAAAGCCATGAGCAATCTGTTTCTAACACAACTCACGCGCTAGAGAAAGACATTGGCAATCAAAACAGCAAATGCATTGTCCCCTTGTTTCTTTTTTATTTCCGGAAATTTTGGTAGAAAGTGAATCTTTAGAACTTTGTGAAGCATACGCAATGATTCCGTAAACCATTGATAAGGTAATGGGTGTAGCAAGCACCCAAAAAAAAAAAAAAAAAGTTGCGCTATACCGCTCTCGCAAAACGTAACTCCATTCCGGTCGTGATGGAAGATCTTATCGCAGAGCACACTAGAAAACGACTGTGGTGGCGGTGGTGGTAATGATGGTGGTAATGGTGGTGGTGGTCTGTTGTAGGTACAGGCGGGTTCAGCCTGGCGATCGAGGTCGGAAATTTCTCCGCCTGAGCGTCTTTGACAATGGGGTATTCACTATCTGTCAAACAGTGCAGTTTCTCTTATAAATGTGAGAAGAAGGGGTGAAGCTTCCTAGTGGGCTATAGCAGATCTTTCCAGAAACAGAAGGTGTTGAAGACGCGCACGTGGGAGGCCTTTCTTTTCTAAGTTCTCAAGTAGAGCGGTAGCATGGGCACAACCACAGAAAGATTTCGATGTCTCCTGTCCCCTGCATGGCTTGAATAGTCATGCAGGGGTAGATGCAGATCATGTTCTTATCCGGTGCAGTAGTGAGGCTTTCCTCTCGACGAAAGGACCTGGTTACGCAAAGCGCATGTCGGAATTTAAAGGGATACAAAATGAGCACGGATGCCCCATTTCACGACTTGATTGCTTTTTGTTACTTTAACTTTAGGGTGATGTGCCAGTGCTGTGTATGCAGGAGCGTGAGCTTCGTCATTTTCTGCAATGTCAATGTGTGAAGGGACTTTATTAGATTAAAACATTTCTTGCCGAGGCCTTTCCCGAATGACAGTGTCTTGCGTGGGAACTTGCTTAACGGCAAACCGTGACAGAGCAGGTGCAACGCCCGCCTTCGTGTCCGTGAGGAGTGCGACATCTTGTACAGGCAGAGTCTGTTGCTGTCGTAAGGCAGCAGCTATTGACAACTGTCGATGAGACCACACGGTCCAGCCAGCCAGACCATGTAGCTCTTAAAGAGGATATACAAAACGCAGCTGCGCAGCGGTCTGCGTCCGCTTTTACGGAACCATCTGTGTACACTTGGAGGGGATTTTGGTAATTACTCATCAAGTGCTCCAGAACGAGGGACCTTGCTTCTGCAGATGAAACAGTGTTCTTTGAATGGAGTGTTGGTACGCTTAGGCTGCAGGAAATATCTTCAAATGCCCAAGGCGAGCGCATCTTTTGCCTGTGTCTCGAGCAGCGCAACCCTAAGGCGCGAAGCATATTCAGCGCTGCATGGAACTGTGAATGTGTCCTGGCACATATACGTTGGGCCAAGGGCTATTTGTCCTGTTCATACTTCACTCTCAGAAGATTCAATTCTGAGCTCTTGTAGCTACGTCAATGTTGCCGAACTTGTAGCTGGTGGCGTTGCTAGCGAAATGCTGATGTTTAAATCGCATTTGTGTCGTTAGAAGAATAACTGGCGGAACAGAACGGGGTTATCTAATTTAAGCGTTACTTGGAGAGCAGCTTGGTACTTCGCAGGCTTCAATTTTCGAGAGACATCCATGGAATGGAGAACTAATCAAGACCAGTACATGCATGTCAAAAGCTAAGTTGATTTTCTCAGCCACCTCGTTCCAGGAGCGCTGGTGGGAGGCAGGTTTCTTATATGTGCGGTAAGGAGAACCTAGGAAAGAAAATGCGTACGAACCCCCACAGGACGCCTAATTTATTCAACGCTCTTTATATTCTAAATACAGTAAACATTTCTATCATTTTTTTCTAAATATTTCAGAGGTATTGTAAAAAGAGTGGTTTACTAACCATTATCCAATAATTATGCCATAAGACGGCCGAAGAAAAGAGGGAAAATTTCACTTCTCAGAGCTGAAACCAAACGTTTCGTCGCGCCGCGCCTGTTAAGCGTAAATGAACAAATTCAGTATGTAAACTGCAAATAGGATATGGTAAAAAAAGAAGTGACAGCAGCAAGTTAGAACTTTAGTCAAAGCCATGGGATTGAGCAAGTCGCGTCGCTTTTCAAGCCCTCGATCATCTGAGGCACGGGGAAAGCAGCGGAAACGTGACAGCCCGGACGTGAGTACAAATGGAGCGTCGGGCTGGTATCGCGCCCTGGCGTCTCTGACAGCAGACCAACAAAAAAAAAAAAAAAAAAAAAAAAAAAGAGAAAAGGGAAAGCAGGGTACACCATCAATAACGGAGGTTCATGTGAACTGTGTCTGACTGAAAGTAGCTATGTCGCCTATATATCAGTCACTATCGTCTTGACACTTCGCGTGAAATCATTGCTTCAGACAGAAGTATACAAAATATCAAGAGCATCGTCTGGAGCCACTTGCCTTGTTATGAGTGTTTATATGCTTTCCGTTAACAAAGCCGCCGTGTAAATAAAACATGGTTAGGGTTTTACGAGTGATAAATATACCGAAGGCTTTCTAATATGGCTAATATGGATAAATATGGAAGCATAGGTACATGCAGTTACGGTAAAACAAACGAGTTCAAAGGTGTTCACATGTTCGCGGGCATGTGTGACTGGAATACTAGCACAATACCAGAGTGTTATTAGTCCCTGGTAACGGGACTCTGGTATGATGCGACCAGCAGTTGGTTTTATGCAGCATGCTGCGGACCTCGTTAGTATCGAAGCTCCGGACAAATAACTGAAATGAATCGACGCAAAAAAGCTGATATTTAGATAGAGAGATATAGATAAGTTTTCGCATACAGCAGCGGTGCTGACTTTAGGAGCTAAATGATGGTTCGCCATTACGTTTTCTCAGAACAGCCTAATTAAATGCTATGATCATATTATCACCAATTACCAGAAGCAGTGTACTTGTTGCGTAGCTAACGAAAGTAAAGACCATTTTACGCAAGGATAACTGACCCAGCCTGCATTAGGCAACACAAGTGAATTAGCCTTATGCAAACTTGGACGCAACAAACAATATTCTGTATGTACAGAGGTCAACACACTTGTCTAGAACGCACTCCTGACGACAAAAGCAGCTGCCAAAGTATGAGCCGACCAGCAGGGTCGAGCGGAAACAAGGCATCTCGTAGCCGTGCATGTTCACAAGCAGCCGGTTTCGTGCCACGTATTATTGCTAACGTAACCAGCACAGTCCGGAGCACGCGCCATGCGCGTTCTAAATAGACAAGCGTCTTGACCTTCGTACAAGCGAGGAACATTCGCTCCACTTATCTGTATGCATGGACCACCAAACCAGCCTAAATCTAGACCTCTTCGAGTTACCTGTGTGACTTCACTAAGCAAACAATTATGCTACTTGAAGCGTGCATAACGGCTGCGATAACCGGCCTCAACGCGTTGAGGCCAGGAGGGGAGCGGGATGAGTATGAAGGAAAACGCGTAGGCGGGGCCTGCCGAGATCTCGAGTCCTTGGAAAACGGAGCGGACGAAGAGCGGTATACTCGAGGAGGAAAAAGACTGAGTCAGCGAGCATTTAAAACAAACAAACACCGGACCACCGTAGCAAGGCGCGACCGTCGCGGGTGGTCTCGCACCCCGTCGCGCGATAGGCTTTTCGACTCATGCGGGGCGAAGAAGGAAACGAAAGAGCCCGTCAGCAACGAACCGCTCCTCGCGACTCTGCGATGTCGGCCGCGAATTGGAGAAGGTATATCCACTCTGAAGAGATTTACGCCCGTTGCTCGTGATTCTTCACGACGTGCTCTCAGCGATGCGACAGCGAGACTTGCATTCAGGGCGGTTGTCCCGTTTCTGTCGCGCTGCCTGACGTGTTGATAGCCCCGGCACCATACCGCACACAGGCGTCGCAGAAAGGCGGTCGAGTGAAGGAGGAGTTTGATCGACAGATAGTTGTGTCAACGTCGTCATCTCGAGCGTGCTGGCGGTGTCCCCCCACACCCGCGTTGCTTGTTACGAGAGACGCGAAGATCGATCGTGAAAGAGGTCGTCTGACGTCATCTAATCTGCCTGGGATTTCTTGGGTCTGTTGTATACAGACGAGTGGCGGCGGCGGCGGTGCTGTCGGGAGTGTCGGGGACGGGATGTAGTTTCTTTTTCACGGGGAATCTTCATCGAGACTGTACGTTGACGTTGAAATAGCAGCGGCGGCGGCAGCAGCTTCGGAAACTCTAGATGGAAGGGGCTCGAAGGAATGGAGGCGGTTCATCGACCTTCGTCCTCCTCTATCTCGCGAAGCGACGAAATGCAAGAAAAAGTAGAGGAAATAGCGAGGGCGGTCTAACGGGAGAGGCTCTGGGACGCCCACGCACGCACGTACTACACTACACAGCCTCGCACGCGCAGGCACGGACAGACGGGTGGTCTCCGCTGGCTGGTGATGCCGCGCCGGAGCCCGGTCGCTTTGCTGGCGTTTTACGGCTCTGTCTCTGGACTCCTCCTCATCTTTTGTTTTTCTACTCCTTTTGAGCAGGAAACAGAGGAGAACAACAACAATACGAGCGGGAGAAGTACAAGTGGTGGGAGGAAGGGATGAAGAGACTCCTCTTACCCGTGACGACGATCAAGATATACGCGAGTCATTACCGAGCGAAGCGGCGTTGCCTGCTTCGAGCGACAAAAAGGCCTATCTCATGAAAGGGGGCCACGGTTTTCTTATGTCGGCACTGGTGGCGCGTGCTGTTTGGCGCCAGCTGTGACGACGACGCCTCTCGAGGCATGTATAAGGACGCGAAGAGGTCACGCAGATGCTGAGCCAGGCGCGAGCCTTTTCCGATCTTGCTCGGTTTTAATGGTCTTTGTCGTTCCGCGCACACCTTTTACGGGCTCCGTTTTAGTCGAAGGCGTCGTCGTCGTCGTCGCTGCAGCATCCCCCTACCGCTTTGCTGCTGTTCTCTCCGGTCGAGCGTCTCGCAGGAGTAGGCACTCGTCTCTCGCCGACCCCATGTAGGCCTCGGGCGTCGTAGTAAAGACGGCGGTTTATGAAGCCGCCTCGCTTGACGAGGGAGCGTGCACGAGCGCGAGCATAACGAGTATGCAAATCCATTGACTCGACTGGAAAGGGCGGCTTCCTCTTCTCTGCACGTACCGGTAGTGAGAGCTGGCGCAATAACTTGCCCCTGAACTCCTCCTGCGCTTTTCTTGCTTATTTCTCTCTTTTTTTTTCTCGCTGAGGTTACTTTAAGTCGACCCCCGGTAGTACAGATGTTGGATGCGTTAAGGCGGCAGCGGCCGTCGCGACGTTTCCTTCTAACGTGACTCGCGTTCCTCGTGGGCGACGACGACAGTTAGTTTTCTTGGAAAGGCGTCGCGTGAAATGTTGATGGCTTTGCAGCAATGCACCGAGTGTATGGTATTCACTCCTAGAGCGATATTTTGGCCGTGAGAATATAAAAGTGGGCGTACACAAACAACGCTACCAACAAGCATGCACGTACGTGGTTTCCTTTCGTCTCTCTCTCTCTCTCTCTTCTTTCTTTTTCTTGACTAAACGTGCGTATCGTAAACTAAGCGCTTTGCCAGGATTTTGCGCTGCAGCGAACGGATGTAAATCGAAGCTTGCTGCACTACGAAATATTGGCGTGAAAAGCTGAAAGACCATTCAGACGGAAATGCGCTGAATTGTTTTGATGGTGTCGTGTTTGAAGCTTCAGGGTGCTTACTAACTGGCGCGGCGAGGTGCAGTGTTTGTGAAAAGGCCGGAACGCACAGCGTTTACGTATGAAGCCGGATCTCTGGTTGATCGTTGTTCTGGGGCTTCTTTGGTTCCTATCCAGAACTGGCGCTTCAGGGAAACTTTATTTCATGGCCAAAGCTATGATGCACAAATGTTGATCTTCTTCTAGCCTTCCGAAATGCCATCTACATACACTTGATCCCTCCCTAAAGATATATGTGCCATGAAAACGTTTCCCGCTCTGAGGCGACATTGTTGCGCCGCCTCTGGCTTGGAGTGGCAATTACAAAGGATTACTCGTTCTGCATCGAAATGGGTGTGACTCGTAACTTGTGGAACAACAAAAGCTATTCAACACATTTTGTGCCATTGTCCCAGCTACGACGTCGAGCGTGAACCTCTGCAGACAGAATTAAAACCGCTGGACGCTAAACCATTTTCGCAAATGAAGATCCTTGGACCACGGCCGCGCCCGTCGTAGGCACAGAAAGAGAGGAAAGCGTTATTGCAGTGCTTCAAGTCAACAGGTCTCTGCGACCGTTTGTAGAGTCGGTGCACACCTTAAAATGTGCGTGAAACTGCGCTCTCTCTCTCTCTCTCTTTTTGTCACTATATTCCCTTTCGTCAGTGCACGGTAGCAAACCGGACGTGCGTCTGGTTAACCTCCCTGCATTTCCTCCCTTCTGTTTTTTTCTCTGTTTCTCTCTGCAACTGATCTTTGCGAGAGATCGTGTCACTTGCGTAGTTGCTTCGGCTGTTTTGATTGACGAATACTGTCTTTTGCAGTTCATTGCTAACATAATGAGCATGGAAATATGGCTTCCCCACATAGAAGTGGGAAGAACTTCACCATATGGAATAACTAACGTGTAGTATTGTGCACCGTCTGTACACGCGGTGCGCTCACGCATGCACTCACTCAATCACTATTTCTGTCTCCCTCTCTGTTTATTTCTCTTTTAGAGCTCCCACGCAAGCATCGTGTGAATCTCTAAGCAAATGAACCTCCATCGTTTCCCGTCAAACGTTGACGGTGTCGTACAGTGGCGTAGTGGAAGCCCAATATTTAAACCTACGAGTCTTTCTCCCAGCGAAGCTGATAAATAAGCTCGCTCACACGCGCACGGACACTCACGCATACACACCATAATGGAGGCCGGCGCACAACTCACCAACTCTTCTTGACGTCTCTGTTAGGCTTTCCTGTCTGCCTGCGATCCGCCCATACCTCGTGCACGTCGTGCCGTTTGTCAACCCGTGGTGTCCGCGCCCTATGACCCGCACTTTCTCATCGTGGTCGCTGCGCCGAAAAGCTTTTTCCTCTATCTGGCTTATTGGGGTTGATCGGTCACTGGTCCAGGAAGAGAACACGTTGGACGCACAACACAGTTTTCTTGCTATTTGTGTCTGGTCACAGTAGGCAACCGCTTGTTTCGGAGGCGGATGAAACCGCTGGACACCTTGGACTAGGAGAGATTGGTGCTCGAGGCCACAAGGAAAACAAAGCTTGATGATGGGGATGACCCTTAAGGCCGTGGCACTTACCCACCCAGTGGGTTGGCTAAGGTTCGATGCATGGCTCTCATAAATGCACTAGAAAGCTTAACACAAAATAATAATATTGAAATGGATAAGAAAAATAAAAGCAATAAGAGAAATCTCTTTCTAAAACTCGTTTTGCTTTTTCCATGTATACAGTCAGACTGCGTATGGAGTTTCCGAAATCTTCAAACTACAGTATAAAAATTTGCGAGTCCATTTTAGCAGCTACGTATTTCAATAAGGTATGCATGTGCTCACGCGTAATTTCTCGTTATACGCAGGGGGCGGATCTTCGCAGCCACAGAATATGGTCAGTATTGGGAGGTTGAAATTTCCAGTTGCATGGCGGAACATGTGGTGTGCACATTGCCGTTGTATAGACGCCAAACTGACTCGACCAGGAAAATTAATTTTCACAGTCTCCATATACTGAAAGTCTCTCGGAACCGGTACAACGAGGAACGGGGTACGGTATGAGGATTTCTGGGTAATTTCTGGCTGCCTGCAGTGCCACTCGCCTTTGCGAGAACATTACTTTGTCCTCATAGGTTCTCGTTATTATGTCACCAAGCGGCATACGTGATCTCGAGATGTAGCTTCTTAATGTCCTCACCGGAGGCTCGATACCCGAAGGTCATTGCTGAAGTTTGTCCTTGAAAAGCTCGTCGTTCCCTGGTCTCTCGAAAGATGCGTGCCATGCATATGCGGCTATCAAAATGTCAACTTTGGTTTCTTCGTTATTTCGCTTGACGCCTTCATTATCCAGCGTGAATCCCAAATAAACCGATGGAGCCGACGCACGTCAACCTTCAAGTTATTTCCACGGTAGACACTGTGCGACAGAACGTACGCAATTCATTTGCTCTCCCCAGCCTTAGCGCGCTCTCTGTTTGCAATTTCGCGTGAGCTAGATAAGGCGACCCCCCTGAAAGCGTTCTCATGTCTACGAGCGACCACTGATCGCCGTAAATCAAAGCCAGAATGGCTTCCCCCTTTCTCTCTACTTCTCTTCTCTTCTTCCCAGTGGTCCACAAGAGGCGGCCAGAGGTTGTGCGGCCGTGTCTGTTCTCTTTACGTTGTTTTTCCTCTTCCTCTCCTTGCCCTCAATGCAGCCAGGTTTGCCGCACCGTGGTATAAGGATCCGACAATTTGTTTACATCCTGCAGGCTTCGGCGAGAAGAGAAAGCGGCTCCCGGGGTTTCGCTGCCGCTGCTGGTGGTACTGTTGGCGCACTCAGTCGCTTCGATGGTTTGCCGTAAACACCGCATGGCCGCCGCACGCTTCTAAGTTTGGCCGCCATCACAGTGGCGGGGTGATCTCCCGCCGTTCGCCCCCTTTGTCCTGAACCGTCTCGCCAGATTCCGGGGGTCGTTATACGCGCCCGCTCCTGAGTTCCCACCATAGCGCCGAGGAACGTGCGCTGTTCGCGCCAGATTTTAATCTGCGCCGCAAGCGCCGAGCGTCGTGATGCGAGCCACTGTTTATGGTTTCGGCGGCGCGCCCCGACTCTCTCCTATATCGCTTGTTTCGGGGATACGCTGCTTCTGTAGCTGCAGCCGGCCTGCGGTTAAGCAGTGCTGTCTTAATGGCGCGTTTTCAGGAGCGCCCCGAGAGTACCCGCTAGCGCATTTAAGATTTTCCTAAATGAGCGCATCCCTCGCGTAGCTTGCTGAAGATGCTTTGTTTGTGTCGGCGATTTCGGTTCTTGTACGCCGAGTAAGCCGCGAAAAAAAAAGTAGTAGTTTGAAAAACACGCTGCGTTGCTGCCTTCGCTGCAGAGCGTGCAGGCGTGCTTTAGCCTGGTCTTAGAGTTAGCGTTCAATTAAGGGTTCTTCATTAGGACCAACGGGGTGCCAGAAGATGGCGTGGGACTTTTTGAGCTGTTTATATGCGATGTCCCAATGACTATGTGAGTTTTCTTTTTTACATTTTGGCTTATACCTAGCTGCTTAGCCACAATCCTTGACATCGGGGGCTGTAACAGAGGCGCAAGAAATACAGAGAAAGAAAGAACGTGGTATCTTTACGCATCTGCCCAATCCTACGTCATGCCCCTTAAACATTTTGAATTATTTCTCCTCGGTTTATATGAAACAAGATGAGTATGCGCCAGCTTGATCGTCGTGCATGTCGTGAATACAGATGTGTACATCTGCAAAAGATCGAAAGGCATGCTAACAATCTCAACCAATTCGATCGTCACGCAAGAAGGCTTTTCCAGTTTACAAGATTGCGCTGTGGCCAAGCTTTACAGCTGTAACGCAACGTAAAGGATGCTTTCTGAGAGCACAGGCAGGTACTGCGGCAAAGTGTCACAACAGTGATGCGGCTTTTACAGTTCACTTTCTGAGTCCAACTGAAGTGATTCGTGAGGGCTTAAACAATAAATAAATAAATAAATAAATAAATAAATAAATAAATAAATAAATAAATAAATAAATAAATAAATAAATAAATAAATAATAAATAAATAAATAAATAAATAAATAAATAAATAAATAAATAAATAAATAAATAAATAAATAAATAAATAAATAAATAAATAAATAAATAAATAAATAAATAAATAAATAAATAAATAAACCTGCGCAATGTGCCTAATTTCACACTGAAGTGCTCGTGTGGCCATATATACTTCGGCACAAGTAACCGATCCCTTCTGTTGCCCGATGTGGTTCCAGCTCGGAGTGACACGCAGCGGCCCCGTGGCAGCGGCTCCTACCGGCAGCACGACGTCGTCCCGGTCCGGTGATGGCCGCAGCGGTGGAAGCAGCAGCTACGCCGACACCGTGCGGCTCCTGTACAGCGCCAGGGACGCCCGCGAGGCCAGGATACGGGAACCCCGCGTCACGCCTGTACTCTCGCAAGGTATACATCTACCGCATTGACTCGATCGCTAGCCGCACATCACTAGACGTAGGTCCTCGTTATGCCCCCGCTCTTACCAAAGGCATCATACAGTTTCTGTTTTTTTTTTTCTGTTGCAGCAGAGATACAAATCAAACTTGGGTATTTCGGCATAAATACAAAATACACATGTTCAGTTATTGTTGGCTCTGTATACTTTCTCTTGAGATTCAAATGAATATGACGCACCAATTTTCCAAGGGTGGTCAACTTTTCATGAATAGCTGTAACGGAACTTCCGTCGTTGTTGGCAGACGCCTGGATAAGTGAAAAGGCTTATAGCTGAACCAACTTGGAACGTATCCCCTATGTATATTTGGGGGCGTCCGGCGTCGCAGCGTTCATCTCCCACTACGCGATGGTCGTGCTGCAAGAAACAGTATTGGCCAGTGACATGTCGATACATTAAACTAAATGACGCATACACGTGTAACTACAGAACTATTACTTAATTATATTAATCAATGGCATGGAAACAATAAAAAAAAGACTGACACTTGAGCTAATTGTAGGTGCGTAAGCATGACCGAAAGTTGGTAAAAAAGAAATTGAAAAATGCACAAGTCACGTGATTAAGTAAAAGTGCGCTCAAAAGGCAATGCGCAACGGGGAAACATAATCCTTGGTTTCGCGTACTTGCTATGCGTGCTTCCGAGATGTGACGTTCGCGGCTTTTTCGAGAAACCTGTTAGCGCAAAACCTAAATTTATAGCACTTAGACATCCGTCCTCATTACGAAGAGCCCGAGTACACTTTCCTCGAGCGTTAATCGCCGGCGATGCTTTGATTCCGCGAGCCGTTTCGATGGGCACGATAATGCATTGCTCGGCTATAAGCCGGACGCATCGTATTACGAGTCATGCGCCAAATTCCGCCTGTACGTGACATGGATAAGAAGATATAGAGAATGCCTCCACTAAGAAGGGCAGAGTGATGAGTAACCTAGTGCGTTCGGCGATGTTTTCCAGCAGATAGTTTTGGCTGATAATCCTGTAGCACGCGGGGCCGCTCCTTCTCTTGCTTGCAACTCAATCACCAGGAGCCTGGCAGGCCGCGTTGCTCAAAAGGCGCTTACAAATATTACTTTTCTTTTTTGCCTGTAATCACATCTCGTCTGATATCGGGGGTTCTGTGCTGTTAAAGAGTTTTTAACTTGTTATGCGCTTTATTCATCATCGTGATAAAAGGCTGACGAGGTGAAGTCTTGCGCGAGGAGGCCGTTGCTACTTTTAAAATGTATATAAATACATATAGATACGATGGCTGACATGACAGTTATAGTTTTAAAGCGGCGCCTAAGAAGCGACAAACCAAGACAAGCAGGAGCATTATGTCGTTGGTGCGTGTCACGTTTTATCTTTTATCTTGGCAGGTCACCTACATCGCACTGTTGCTTTAATACGGACGTCTAACATGTCGCTAAGTTATCTCTTCTTGTGGCAGTATTGTGCGTCTAAGTGTCAGCAGTACGTGCTGTCGTACAGTTATATTTATTTCAGTTCTCAGAAACTTGTCGTCATAAGTATTTGTGTTCACTGGTTGCAACCTTAAAGAACAATCTGCTTTACAAAACGAATTGAAAACAAACACCCCATACTCGGAAGCAAAATAGGCCTGCTTTATTACATTTGCACGCAAGAAAAATTAGAGTCTTTCTGCTCATTTGCCTTGCAGGCGACTTAATGCCCTAAGAGCGCGTAAAAATTGGTCACCTTCCTCTGCCCGAATTTTAAACTACAAATTTCACGATGTCTTCTATAACCCGAACCGCCACTTGGGGTGAACTTACCCGCTTTCAGGGGCACAAAGTGACAACAATTACTGAGCATTGCACAGTGGCGCTAAAGTGAAGACCAATCTTGAACACTGCTTAAGCAAACATTCGCTCGGTTGTAATACTAGTGCTGCTAGGTCACGTAAAGAGACACATTGTTAGAGGAGCTACTTAGCGTAGTCATTGACTCGGGGCTGCTGAGACTGTCTTTTTTTTTTTTTCGCAAGTCGCAAGTTAGTTCTATTTTTCTCTTAGCAGTGAGAACTTCGCATTCGTTCTCAGCATATACGTTTGGGTTCTCAGACCTCGATTTTAACAAGCTGACGCCGGCTTAGCAAACTACAACGTCTGGGCCAACCGCTGTTACGAGACACGCTCGCCAGACGCTGGCCCGAGCTCGTTTTTTCCATCCATCACAACGCGTCTACTCTCGCCCCCGAGTGCCGCCAGTCTAACTCTGCTCTTCGGGCCGTGAAAAAACGAAAACGAAAGTATCATCGGCGCAGTTACAAGTGGCGTGGCATGCGGTTAAGGCGCTGTCAACATGTGCGGAACAATAATTTGCCAACTGCTAACGTGAGAGCAGCTGCTTTATAACTGCCGTGGCACAGACCTGGGATCCATTCTCCAACATCCTAACTCGACCATAACTGTCCTTACCGGCTTGTATACGCTCCCCTGCGTAGATGCAGAGCCCTCCGTGAGCTGTCACTGTTGACAAGGTCAAGGTAATAGGCTCGACACCGAAGTCTACCCTACAAACGAAAGAACGAGTGTGATGGCCCTTGAGCGATGAATATCGAAACAGGAGGACCGACATGGGCGTGGCATCATGGTAAGGAAAATGTAATAATTATCATCGTGGGTTACGCAAGGCGCTTAGGCGCTGAAAACGTGATTGGAACAGAGCTTTGCCAGCTGCTGACTTCAGGGCAGCTGTACCCATGCCTACAGGCAGCAGCGCAGGTACTGTTTGGTCCCCTCGGGTGAGTTGACAGACTTGACAAGGTCTAGGCGGAAGGGTTGGCAGTGAGATTGGCATGAGAGCGGGAGAACAATTGCGGTGGTTCTTCAGTAACGAAGGTTGGAGGAGAAAGAATTGATATGGTGTGTCATACGCAAACGGTCGTGGTGGTGAGCTTTGCTTTCATCGGCGCAACAGGGTGCCATGCGCAGTCTTGCGTGAAGAGCACGGCAGAGCACGTTTCATTGTTCTGTTGATTTCCAGATCGTGTATACATTGTATACATTTCGCATCTTATTTTCCTAACTTTCGGCTAGTTGCGCATGCCATCCAGACTACTGCTGCAAGATTGAACGTCTCGTCGGTTGTACAAGGTATAAATGCTCAACTCGTGAAACTGGATTATTGTTTACTTGTCATTTGTAAACAGTCAGAAACATTTGAAACCAGCCAAAAGCTAGCAAGCAGAACAGCTATATGCAAGCTGGTAAACAGACAATAAACCAGTTGAACTCGCGATTTGTTTTCGACAAGAGTGTACTTTGCTTTGTCAGTGATCACTTTGATGAGATAGGTGTGTAGGGTAGCGCAGATTATAAAGTGCGATGAATGTCTCGGTAACTCCGCTTCTTTCTGGAGTGCTATCAGCAAGAAATGAGTATACGCCTCGCGTTCATGATATCCTTAACGCATCTTGAGTGCTACGAACAATGTCACTTAAAACATATCTATAGCGTTGAATTTATACCTCTATGTTCCACGCTGTTGCAGTAAAGGCGTACACGCCCTAAATCTGTTCCTTGATGTCTTATTAGCTAGCCAAGATTAAGCAATGCCCCAGGCCCATCAATCACAGAGTCTGAGTAGCATACGCGGGAAGACGCGCGTGTAAGCGAAGATTTCGAAGCGACTGATAAGGCAACCTGATACCCCTGGCCTGAATTCAGCCAAAGTTCGTTTAACGAGAGCGAGATCTAGGTTATCAGCAAAATCCGGACGGCCATTCGTTCATTTCACGGGGTGCCAGCCCGTCTCACTGCGAATAGATAACAAAACAAAACAAAAATAAGAAAAGACGGACGTCGGCCGCTTTCCAACTGTTTTACGGCGGCTTTCAGCCAAACCGCGCGTACCCGAAGCAGAAGATGTAAACTGGTAGCAGCCAAGTGCGGGGAATCTACGAAGCCCGTTTTCGAAGTTGTCGACTTCGGCATCAAAGTTGGGAGAATGTACTTACGCGTCGGGAGAAACGAGATCGTATCGGAGCGGCTCGCCGTTTTTCTAAAAGAAAATAGCACGAATGACCGTAAAGCTAAATACAGTGCTGAAAGCGTTCTAACAAAGCGTGCCGCCTGCTTGCTTACAAAGCAAGAGCGAAAGAGAGCATATACTTATACTCCGCCACGGTATAAACTCTCTCCGCGCTGCACAAGCGCCGAGCCTGTCTAAACCAGCGGCCAACTCCCGTGGCGCGCATACGTTTGTAGTAACTCTCTACGACAGCCGCAGGATTCGATAAGCTGCACATGCCGTACAGATGGCGCTGTTACGTTCTTGTTTTCGTCTTCCAAGTAGTATTTTCTTTTGTTGTTCAGAGAACGAGGATATACTCCAACCTAAAACAGAACGCTGTCTTACGCGTTGAGCAAACTTCGCTTTGTTATCGTTGACCTCAGAAAAGTTTCGATCGAGTGAAGGAGTTGTTTCAGTATAGGAAGATCGAAGAACTCTATACGTACAATCTCTCGTATCTAACAGCGACGTGACTAGCAGCTCTGCTGCTTGCACTGTCGAAGTGAGCGGTGGACTTCCACTTTTCGTGCGATTCCACTTTTCGTGCTGAAACAAAGTCGTTTCGTGATGCTCCTTGGTGTCTTTCCTTTCCTTTTCACATTTTCCAAACACTTCACAATGTAAAGTGGCGAGGCTGCTTGTGGTAGACTAGAGAAATGACGCGCTCGCGACTCACCCGTGGGATCGAGTGCTTGCTTCCGTGTTCAACTTTCAAGAACTGCACTTTCAAGAACTGCACTTTCAGGAACTGCACTTTCAGGAACTGCACTTTCAGGAACTGCACTTTCAGGAACTGCACTTTCAGGAATTATCTCACTCCTCCAAAATGTCCGATCTCTATGGCATAGTGTACACGTATCCTTCATCATGGCGCACGGGAACTACACAATGTGCAGGTAAATAGAGGACAAGCAGCTTCGGCTACCGCTGGAAGGGTTGTCGTCACCCACTTCACCCGCCGTGGTTGCTCAGTGGCTAAGGTTTTGGGCTGCTAAGCACGAGGTCGCGGGATCGAATCCCGGACACGGCGGCCGCATTTCGATGCGGGCGAAATGCAGAAAACACCCGTGTACTTAGATTTAGGTGCACATTAAAGAACCCCACGTGGTCCAAATTATTCCGGAGCCCCCCACTACGGCACGTAATACCCCATAACTTAATTATTTCCACTTTCTTCCTATGGATAATTTCGCTTCCCGCGTCCCGACTGACTGGGAGAGTTTATCGTGCCTGACTGCTGTTGCCGTGTCTCACCACTTCAGAGCTGGAGGACGTCCGGAGCGCCAACGAGCACTTCCTGCGCATTCGGACGACGGCCCGGTGCCGGGTGCCCCGCACGCGTGTCGTGCACGTCAAAGAGTTCTACTCGGACCCGAGCAAGGAGTACCTGCCCCGGTGCACCATCCTGCACCGGTGCGGCGACGATTCCGGATGCTGCGACAGCGAGCAGTACCAGTGCGTGCCCCGAGCCGTGCAGGAGGTCACCCTGCACTTTTACGTGAGTGTGCGCCGCCTACATTCTACATTCGAAGCGAAAAGGAGTAGCCGGTGCCGCTTGAAGGCGCCAACATCTCCTAAATATCATGTAATAAAAGAAAATTAGAGTAATGTTTGTCTCTAAATGCCGAATTTGGCGTCATTTACATTATGGTGACGTCATGACATTGAGCAAAATTTGATGCAATAGGACTAGGAATAATGAAGTTACTCTTGAAAAAAATAAACAAAAGATCTGTGCGCGCTTCTGTCTAAGCTCGCATGTGACAGTCGCAGCAATAGCCGGAACGGAGCGATCTAATGTTTCAATACATCATGACGTATCCACCGTCGGGGGTACCGCAACCGAAACTGGTTTGTAGAAACAAGCATTATCGTGTTTTTACGAAAAGAAAAAAAAAAGGAAAGGCATACCACGTCGAGCTCTTGGTGGTCTAATTAAGTCGATGAACATGTTACTGTGTGCACATTCTAATGGATATAGGTAGGTTAGATGTAAGGTCGGCATGCCAAACACGGAAGTAGTAAGCTTATTAAAAGTAATTCCCTTCAGTTCTCAGAGATAAACAAAAAATGGTGATGGGCAAACTAATGCAGTGGAGTAACCAGTGCTCAACTACTGTAAAACTGAAATAAATAAATAAATAAATAAATAAATAAATAAATAAATAAATAAATAAATAAATAAATAAATAAATAAATAAATAATAAATAAATAATAAATAAATAAATAAATAAATAAATAAATAAATAAATACGAACGCTCCTTTCACAATGCCAGCATGCATTACAAGGCCAAATAAATGCTAGAGATTCTGAAAAAAAAAAGTTTTAGCTGCCATAAACTGCCGCGCAAAAACGTTTTTTGATCTTCTAGCTTTGTGCCTTCATGTACCTAACGAACGAAGTAAAACGCGAATGATAGCCTCTTCCTGCGAATGCGCAACTGGTTCACCGCCAATCAAAACCAAGAGAACAAAATGAGTTTTCAAATCTGAAACAGAGAACAAGTCAGTGAAATGTAAAAATAAAATAAATATTTTAATAATAATAATAATAATAATAATAATAATAATAATAATAATAATAATAATAATAATAATAATATAATAATAATAATAATAATAATAATAATAATAATAATAATAACGAAAGGAAACGACACTGTATTTGGCTTCATTGGTGTTGTGAATATGAGTGAATTAGCAAAGTTTCGAGAAGAGATGAGAAAGGAAATGCTTGAATTCAAATCTGCAATTGAGAGAGAACTACGGAAGGAAATAAGAGACCTAAAGAGCAGTGTGAGCTTTTTGAATGAAGAAGTCGAAAAATTAAAGGGAGAAAACATTGATCTTACGAGGGACAACAAGTCTCTAAGGAGCATCAATGAAAAGCTAACAACTGAGTGCGAATCTTTGAGAAAACAAATGTCTCATCAGGATCAGAGGATCACTGCCTCTGAACAATACTCTCGAAAATGTAACCTTGAGATTAAGGGAATACCCAAACTTGCTAATGAGGACCTTCCTAGTACCCTTCACGAGATTGGCGCACTGTTAAATGTTCCCATCTTGAAAGATGATGTTGAAAAGTGTCACCGCGTACCTGCAAAAAATGCCACTTCAATACCGAACATAGTAGTGCAATTCAAGAGCCGCTCCAAACGCGATTCGGTGCTTCAAAAAGCAAAGAAAACGCGCATCTCGACACAGGATCTTGGCCACTCCTCTAACACGCCTGTGTTCATCAATGAACACTTATGCCCAGTTTTAAAGCAACTTCTTGGCATGGCAATAGCTAAATATAAAACAGCAAACTGGAAGTTTGTGTGGACGAATGATGGGCGTATTCTTGCACGGAAAGATGAAAACTCGCATGTTCTGCACATTCGTGAAGCATGTGACATTGAAAAGATTGCTTAGAATCGCTATGCGCTGTTGTGGTGCATCTTTTCTTTCGCAATGGCGATATCATCTCGTGACGTCAATAATCTTGTAGCAAGGCGCTTTCGCGACAAACTGTGCTGCTTTCATTTAAACATTCGTTCAGCACGACACAAAGAAGATGAACTATCTGCTTTTCTTAATACCTTTTCTTTTACTTTTGACATTATAATGATCACGGAGACTTGGTATACTCTAGAAGACCAGGTTTACAGGCAAGATAATTATAACACTTACTTCCTCAATCGTACAGAGAAAAAAGGTGGTGGCCTTGCCGTGTTAATAAAGAACGGCATAGACTCTCAGATAGTACCAGAATTTTCTTTTATTAATTCTGACATTGAATGCCTAACTCTAAAGTCACGAAATTACGTTTACTCTGTCATATACAGACCACCTGATTCATCTGTAAATAATTTCACTAGTGTTCTTGAAAAATTATTCAATTACGTAAATGACAACAACTTAAGACTAATTCTTGGTGGTGACATTAACATCAACATACTGGAGTCTTCTCCCCTCGTAATTGAGTTTATGGCTACGGTTGTGTCAAATGGTTACGAGATAGTAACAGATACCCCCACACGTATCACACCAAATTCGGCAACTTTAATTGATGTTTTATTACCAACATAAACAAAGATAACGTAGAGTCAGGTGTATTGTGTTGCGATATGAGCGACCACCTAGCACTTTATTTTATTACAGACAGTGATACCAAAAAGCCCACGGAGCTACCGACTAGAACAGTTCAAGATATCACGCCTCTTACCTTAGCTGCTTTTAGCACAAGTCTTTCCCAAACAGATTGGAGTACAGTCTAC
Source organism: Dermacentor silvarum (assembly GCF_013339745.2). Lineage (NCBI taxonomy): Eukaryota > Metazoa > Arthropoda > Arachnida > Ixodida > Ixodidae > Dermacentor > Dermacentor silvarum. The sequence goes on from NC_051157.2 coordinate 16,443,922, forward strand.
CTTTCATTAACTGCAGATTTAGCCTACGAGACATTCATAGCTATCCTCAAACAAATTTATCTTAAGCATTTTAAAGAAAAGGTTGTAAAAAAATGCCGTAAAAATCGAAAACCATGGATAAATAATGAATGTTTAAAAATGATCAAAAAGAAAACGAAACTTTTTAGAAGGTTTTTAAAAACTAGAGACCTGTCAGACCTAAAAACATTTAAAGAATTCCGCAACAAAGTAAATGCGTTTATTAGGAAAGAAAAAAGAGATTATTTAAGTCAACAATTTAATCCAGACTGCTGCAATGAGAGTGCAAACATCTGGAGGAAGCTTAATACGTTACTTCACAGGACACCTATTTGCTCAGGAATTACGGAAATAAAAATAGATGGCCAGATTGTTAAAGATCTAGAGCTTGCCGAAAAATTTAACCACTTTCTCATAAACGTTGTAAAGCCAACGCAAAAATTACAGCCAACGCTAACTCGTGCAGAGACGACAGAAACAAACAGCATCTTTTTAGAACCAACCGACGATCAAGAAATAGCCTTAACGTTCTCTGCGCTAAAGAACACCAGCGCGCATGACATAGACGGTTTTCAGATATCTCCGATCAAGCATGTAATCCATATTATAGCTCCTGTGCTCACTCACATTTATAACCTGTGTTTATCGACAGGCTGTTTTCCAAAACAAATGCAAACGTCTGTTGTCACCGTGTTATATAAAAAAGGAGACAGAAATGACCTTACGAACTACCGACCCATTTCTATATTACCGATATTTTCAAAAGGCTTTGAAACAATTATTTTTAAGAGAGTCATAAACTTTTGCACCAAATTTCACATAATAACAAAATCACAGTATGGTTTCATGAAAGGCAGGTCGACTGAGACTGCTTTACTAGCCCAAAAAGAAATAATTCTAAAATCTTTTGAAGATAAGAAACTCTGCATTGGAATCTTTGTAGATTTTTCCAGGGCCTTTGATCGTCTCTGTCATTACACTTTAATTGAAAAACTAGAAATGTATGGTATTCGCGGCATCCCACTTTCACTCTTGAAATCATACCTCAAGTGCCGATCGCAATGTGTAAAAATTAACAATTACTTCTCTTCTCTTCAGCCGATAACCACTGGGGTACCACAGGGTAGCATTTTAGGGCCGCTGCTTTTTAACCTGTACATCAACGATATTGTAAAAATTAGTGATAAACCTAAATATATAATCTATGCCGATGACACTAGCATTTTCTTCACTGGTACAGATATGGGTGCATTGACTACACTTATCAACACTACATTAGAGAGCCTAAATGCATGGAGTGAGCAAAATTCATTAGTCATTAACGCATCCAAAACAAAAGCTGTAATTTTTCACTCGCGGATGCAGATTACTTCTCCAGGTGATGCCTTACGCTTAGGTAGTGCGACGATTGAAATTGTAGACACGGTTAAAACTTTAGGAGTGTTTTTTAATTGTAGAATGTCATGGGAACCACAAATTAGTAAGTTAATAACTAATATTTCCAAATGTGTAGGTATACTTGCACGACTGCGTTCCTTGCTTCCAGTTTCCGTTAAGATAACACTTTATAACAGCTTGTTTTTATCGCATGTCAGTTATTGTTTTCTGGTATGGGGAAGCACAACAGCAACGAACATTAATAGGCTATACAAACTACAGAAAAAAACGATTAGGCACATTGCTAATGTTGACTATTATGCGCACACGCGTGAATTATTTAAACGGTTTAACATTATTCCAATTCATCAGCTTTACGAGTATTACCTAGCAATAAGATATAAAAAATCCCTGCTCAATAGCAATCGCGCTTTTTTGGATATTTTTCAACTATAACCATACATTATCCCATACCCTACTCGTCACCAACAACACTGGATCATTCCATTCTGCAGAACACACCTCGGCCGACAAATGCTTCGCTTCACTGTTCCTGTTTTATTAAACAAATTAATTCAAAAAAGAATAAAAATTGAAGAATGTGGCGCACGTGCTATTAGGGAAGCACTTTTATCATGAAATCAACGCAATATTATTTATCACTAATAAAACTTTCAGCGTATATTGCAATTTGTCTTCATGTATTGTACTGTGTAATTTAACCGTAAAGGAATCTATGTATCTATATTTTCAGTTCGTGATGAATCTATGTGTATTACAAGTTGTAAAATATTAACCCTTTCTTGCTATGAATGAATTTTTGTGCGTCTGTCCTCAATGCTTTCCATGTATCAGGGAGGCTCGGGTTCCCCTCAAGTGACTAATGTCACTTTTATTCCGAGCCTGCCCTCATCCTTGAGATGAAAATAAACTGATTTGATTTGATTTGATTTGATTGTCGGGTTGTCTGACCAGACTATGGATGCCTGTCCGTGTCAGAGGATAGCTTCTATGATTTTTTGGTGTCATAGAGCTTTCACGAATAACGACGATGTTGGGCTGGTCCTGTGCCAGAAAGATTAGAAAACCCCCCGGAAATATTTGGGCAGGACTTGCGCAAGCCTAAGAAAATGTCAACTCTTTCCTCTTGTTAACCTGCCTTTACTCTCTCTTACCGCATCAGCACCCGCACCAACCATATGTCCTGGCATTCACTTCAAACCACATCACTTACTACACGATTTGTTCGCGCTTCAAATAACCGCCGTCATCTCACGCGGCGCGCAGACGATCCACCTGCAGAACCAGAACGGCGGCGAGGTGGGCCTGCGCAACTCGGTGACCAAGCTGCTCTTCCCCAACCACACCGAGTGCGAGTGCCAGCCGGTGAACGACATCCCGCGAACAGCAGCGAGGCCCTCGCGAATCGCTCATCACTCGGGCGAGCACAACAAGGTGTCGCTGCACGCGCCTTCGTCGGAGGACGCCGACATGGCCGCCGGATCCGGCATGCACGAGGAACTGCCCTCGGGACCACTCAAGTGAGCATGGCCACGCTCGCCTTTTACTGCTGCCTCGCGAGAGAAGGGTGGTGACGGCGAGGGTGGGGAGAGCTACGCACAGAGTTCATGAATGTATCGCTGCAGAGCCTTTGCAGGAGACGCAACGGCGAGTGCGGGCAAGCCTTGTCGAAGGGCTAGCTGGAGGACAACACGACGAACTGAGTGCGTCAACGACGGGAAACGAGTTGTAAGAGCAGGAGAGAAGCGCATCTATCCTGTTCTTACACAGTCACACCCGCTTATAACAAACCTGGGTACAGCGAATTATGCTCTATATTGAACACCACGCACAAGTTACAAGGTAGATATACCTGGTAGCGAAGCTTCCATAGAAGCCCATACGTTCAAAACATGGCGGTTCATCGGCGGTTCATGGGGCTTAGCGCCATCTGTGTGAGGAGGGAACACTTCCGGCGGAAAAAAAATAATGTGATGTCATATCCGTTAAAAGCAGAAGTGACGTCACTTTGCTCTCAAAGGCGCGAAATTTGTTTTCGGAGGCCTGCCATTAGAGCTGTGTATTCAAATGCCCCGCCATACGACTCGATGGGCGTTCCGAGCTTTCAGCGCGAAAAACGATGCAGGAAAAGGTCAACCGCACGGTTGTCGAAATCGCATCCCTGCCCAGAACATACTTTCTTTGGAGGCCGACGAACGCTTTGGGCGTAGAGTGCTCTTCCTTTCGTCGTACGCCAAGCCCGTCGGCCAGCGCTGTCGCCCTGAAACAACTAAATTAAACAATTATCTGGTAGTCGCAACTTACTGCTTTTTACTGAATAGGTTAAGAAACAACGAAACTACCCACGTCACCAAATTTAGGCAAACGTCGGCAAGCAAAACAACACAACATATGAGGGGGGCGTATTGTAACAGGTGAACTTTACGAGCGCGCCTTTCTGCACACAAGAGCTGCATTGCATTGCAAGTGATAGCGGCGCTATCGGTGAGCTCTCTTACGGTGGGCGCTGAAAAAAAGATATTTATTGATAATGATCAAGTAAAACAGAACTGTTTCTTCTTTTCTCGCCATGCGTATATAAAACTGATTAGGATCCTTATTTTCATTGAATGAATCTAACTATGTTTCTCTTTATTTATAAAAGTTTTTTCTTTCCCAATGTTTGTTCCCTCCAAACATAGTCGCGCTTCAATCGCTGCTCCCATAACCACCCTTGCTGATGTCTCGGTGACAATTCGTTCTGAACCGCTTTTCGCCCGAAGCTTCGCGACCTATGTGAATCGACCTTGCAAGTTATTTTGCGATATTCAAAGCCATATTAATTACTAAAAAACGAGCTGTGCATTGCATATATCGCACTCGGAGCGTCTACAACCTGTGTCATAAAACCGCCCGCAGGTCCTTTTCTGCGGGCGGTTATGACATCAAGTTCGGTTTTATGCTTGACATCAAGTTCGGTCGTAACCGGGTAGGATGCGATACGCCGCATAACGCGACAGAGAGCTATGTCCTATCGAATTGCTGGGCTGCTTACACATGCTGCTGCGAGGAAGGTCACTAGGGGGTGTTTAAGAACTGTATCACGAAGCTTTGTTCTACCCGTGTATAACAATCTCATCATGAACGTTCGTTATACCTGGGTTCGGATATATTGAAATACTGGATATATCGAACCACAATTTTTCTTCTTTTCAGATTCACATTTTAGATTCAGATTTTATCATATTAATGTGATACATTTTAACAGTTACAAAATAAGTAGCGCGATAGGGTGTCCCTAAGTTAAAAACTATGCAGGGAACACCCTATAGGGCAACTTATTCTGTAACTGTTAGCGCATGAACCAGTTCGTTATAACCGGGCTTGGATGTGTCTCTTGTCCCGTCGACAGCGCGGCTCGTCACGTTTAACGAACGCTATCCCAGCTTAAAACTATCATGGAGGAGTGCGTGGCTTTTAATATCACTTATATTGATACATTGTGGGAAATCTGGTGTGCACCTGTTTGTCTCGTTTTCCTTTTTTTTTCTTAGAAGCAACCATTGGAACTTTTTATTCGTCTCGTTGTCAACCAAGAACATGCAAGTATTTCTGACTGTCAATTGATCTGCCCCTCCACAGCGACTTGACTTGGCCAGTGACTGCACCTCTACCGGTTCTACCAAGAACTGTTGTCGAACTTTTGGCCACACGCAGCCCATTTCCACTGAGTTGTTAAACATAGAAAACAAATCAGCATTGTCTATTCTCACATCTATTCAAACTAGCTTCAACACAAGCCTTACTCAATTATAATAAATAATCATTTCGGTAGCGATACTTCATCCAGTAAGTGCACAGCGGCAATGCGCGTGTAAAGAAGAGGCAGGTGCCAGACTCTTGCAGGACGCGATGCCGAATACTACAGCCGATACGTCAAAAATATCGCTAACTAATTTTTGGAGACCCTTGCTTTCGCCATCTTAGGTGGCTGACATAGAATCTTTATGACTGTGCTGCCAAACGTTCACTGTTGATAGTTCGTCTGTAAACACGGGAGGGATTAGTCAGACGTTTGCACAGAGTTCACCTATGCCACGAGTGCCAACGACGAAATGATGACAATGACAACTGAGCGTCAGCACTTAATGACAGAAAATACTGTGGAATAAGCAACACAGGGTTGAAAATTGTGTGGCGTCTCTTTAAAGCGGTCGTTGCTTTAGCGAAAATACCAGTTCATAGTTTCCCGTGCTTTTGTCGTCACTATTGAGAGGACAAAAAAGAGAGAAAGCAACAACTGTATTTAACCCAAGTAACAGTGTGTCTTCATGTCTGCCGTGTTGTTCAGCGAACGCGGCCAGCGCTCGGTCGTGAAAAGTGCTTAGAAGCCGGCTTGAAGAAAGGGTGACGCAACAGCCACTTCCGCGCCCATTTGGGTATACCTGCCAGACCTTCAACGAAAGCAGTCATTCCCTCAGTCGCTTCCTCCGCGCTGCCAACGCTGTTGGCATCAGTATAACAAATCAGAAAAACAGATAAGTGCGCCTATTTGCTTCACAGTGAGTCTCTCGTCAAGAACGCTGCTTGCCCGTTTCGCGTTATTTATTACTTACGAGAGCGAGCAGGATCGGCAACAGTAAGGACGACAAATCCGGGCCGTCTTCTACAATAACAAACGCCCTTTGCCGAACGATCTTCGTTCACTCCGAACAGCTGTGGCGTTCGTTACTCGCAGCGTGTATTCCTCTGGCCGCTGTAATCGACTCCTCCGCGTGACCGAAATGAGAAACGGAAACGGGCAGGTGGAGGCTCCTGCGAACACGGCCCCTCGATTTCGAAACGACTGGCGAAAGCAAGAGGAAGGAAGAAAGGCATTAGCTGTGGCCCGCGCAATCCTACGCCGCGTCGCGTCAGCGCTCTATACCCGAGGCACTGGGTGCGACCTTTCCGTTTTCGCGGTCATCTGCTCGTCGCCCACCGATGGGCGCTTAATAAATAGGCCTCAATTACACCGACTAATGCGCCCCCGTGAAGGGTGCCCTCTGCTTGTTAACCCCCCTTCCCCCCGACTTCCTTTTGGCTTCTGTCTTGTTCGCCTGCTAGCCTTGCTCCGCTATGGCACGTTGCTCCCAGGCGCGGCGGTGGTCATGGCTTCGCATTGTCTCGCCGGCCGAGGCACGCGCTCGTTCCGCGCATGCATGCCAACACATGCAGGCAGGGGCACGAGCCGCATCTCGTGGTGCGGGAGGTGCTTTCGATCAGCGTGCGGCGCGGCGGACGCGGGTCGTTGCACCGCAGATTGCTCGTGTCCTAACGGTTCCCAACTCTATTTTCCCAAACAGGGGTGGCCCACCGAATTTAGAACGGCCACTTAGGGGGTCTCCTCCGCCCCCAGCCTCCCTCCCTCCCCCCGAACTGCTGCTTTTGCTGGGCGCACCACCACCGCCACTGCCGCCGCCGCACAACAACAGCAACCACAACAACTCCGGGCAACCGCAAAAGAGGCATCACCGATTAGGTATTCTGGGCGAGGCTCGACCGCGAAGGAAGAGCCGAGCGGTGCGGGGGTGAGTTTGAGGCCGGATGGCTGGCTGCTGCGACAAGATAGATGGCGTCAATATGATCGGGACCGTGCATCTTCTCGCGGCTTTTTTCGGAAGGACTGCGGTTCCGGGCGCCGCGCGCGGGACGGGTCGGGCCTGTTGTGGTGGCGGCCCGCGGCTCGGCGCTTGCTTGTCTTCCTGTACGCGTGGGGGCATCGAATTAGGAGGAAAGTAGTAACCGCCGTGACACTTGGGCTGCGGAATAACATATTGTACAGTTCTCTTCCCGGTGTCGGCGCCTTGCTGGGAACCCCGCGACTGTCACGGAACAAAGAGGTGTCGCAGTGGCTCCGCCAATTTTTGCTCTAAGGAAACGGATGCCGTGTGTAGTAGCGTGTAGGGTGGCAGTTTGTCGCAAGGGGCATTGAACGCGCTTGGAGGTCTGTATCTAATAGGTTATTAAGCTTTCGCATCGTAATTTAAAATCAGCGAACGGGTAACATTCAGCAGGATTATTGCAACTTAAGCAGCCTATTGCTTGTGAATAGGCGTCTTCTATCAGCTGAAAACGCTTACGGATAAACAACAAAAACAAACAATTCTCGCGGAGCGACTGCTTGCCGTGCGCTATAGTAGTAATTCTTTACAGTTTGCATGCACAGAATGCTCAGCTCACAGAATACTTTTTATTGATTGATATTTATTGCTATTTATTGATATTTTATTGCTATAGGTAGCTTGTAGTAATGTATATTCGCCTGTAACCGGCGTAGCCAGGGGGTGGCACACCAGGCACGTACCCCCCCCCCCCCCCCTTAAGCCCCCAAACCCTCCCCGAAATTGATCTGTTATATGCGGCCTACCTAGTTACCCTCCCCTTACCTCCCCCTCTTTGCTCCCTGTCAAGTGCGAGTCCCCCACACCCCCCGAAATTTAACAGTTAGTATGCGGCTTGCCTAGCTCCTCTCCCCTCTTTCTCCCCCGCTGCGCTCCCGGTCAAGTGCGCGTTTCGCCCCCCATCCCCCTCTAGCCCCCCCCCCCCCCCTAAAAAAAAAAATTAAATTTGATGCTACGTCGCTGCCAGTGCGTAATTCGAAACGGAATAGACAAGAGCGCGATTGAACGTGGGATGTGCATGCCTCTGGCCGTTTACCAACACAGACACGTCCCGCTGCATCATGACACAGCGGTTTTCGTTGCCTGCGCGTCCTCGGAGTTCCCGCGAACCCGCGCTCACTTGGCCGTGAAGCCTACCGTCCGCTGAGTCATCCCATGCACTAGCCTTGCGCGCTTCAGTCTACGTCACAGTGACATAGCTAAAAAACCACTGCGTCACTGCGTCATTCCACGACTTAGCGTGCTTTCGGCTTGGTGAACAGCCACAGGCGTACACAGCTGAAGCTCCGGCACGTGATCGCGTGCTCCGCTTCGTATTCCTGATGACATTTACCCACCCCAGGGGCTAAATGTCATAACTTCAGGAGCAAGGAAAAAAGTGACGGGAATATTATTTGTAACGAAATATTTCGCTCGATTTACGTTAACTTGCACTGAACAACCGACACTGTAGCTTGCGCGTGTATGCAGCAAACGGCGTTGTTCGTGGTGGTGGCGGTGGTGATGGTGGTGGTGATGGTGGTGGATGCGTAAAATTAACGATTTGTGAAATCGCCTTTTCACGAAAGGGACACTAAGGACACTTTGATTGGTGGATTACACTCCTGGAATACCTAATAGATCTGTGTTACCGTTAGCGCGATTTTCGAAAGTTGAGAACGTGAACATTGGCCTTCATTTTTGTTGGTTAGTAACCAACGACAAATTTATTTTCCTTTTCCCGCCGGAGAAACACAAGTAAGAGTTTCAATGGAGTATTCTACCAGTCTAAGCTGACTTAGTGCTTCTGTTTACTCTCGTTATTCATAGCCAATTTGCACACCTCCAAATTGCCTTTTATTCGATTAGAGATCTGCGAGTCATCTGGAATTCTTTCTCCACACAGGTGCCATAACTGTCCTGAACCATTCTCACGGAGATTGTACGAAGACGGGCGCTGCAGCTGCGACTGTTTCGAGAAGCAAAAGCGCTGCCTGAAGATCAAGAGGGGGCGGGAACCGCTCGGAGACCTGGCCCGAAGGCATGTGAAACGTTTCTTTGGTTATTGCGCTATGAATCCCCGTAAAGCTGGAACACTATGCAGTTTTTTTTCTGCTACCCTTCGAGAAGCCGGTGGTCACTAAATGCATGCAGTAGAATCGGTGAAGGGTATTTCGTAATTCGTTGCTCAGGCCGGAAACAGGCACAAAGGTCGATGCCCTCCTACATTTCCAACATGCTTGCTCATAATAATACGAAGTTGATAAAAATAAGTGCAATTCTTTAAACGTTGCGCACTGTTCGAATGTGCTGCATTGGCAGACTGCTGCGAACACACACGCACTGATACACACGGGCACCCACGCGCCCACACAGGCGGAAACAAAGAAAGAGCGAAAGAAGAGACACGGCAGCCACGTACACGCTCGCACATGCGCACGAAAGGCCTTAGCTCCCCGCCTCATCCTGTACTGCGAAGCTTGGAGAATTACAATTAAAGCTTCATCTTCTTCCCTTCGGCCCGTCTGCTGCGCAGTGCATCAAAGTCTGCCAAACTTAGTCTGGTATATCTCCTCGCTGCTTTGCCTTGATGTGTTAGTTGCAAGGTGGACAAACCGAACTTGCAGTTCATATGCAACACGGTAGCTGCGGTAGGGTTTATTGTCTGCAATAATCCCTACAGCGCCAGAGAATGGTGGAGTTTAACGGGGCACTCGTCTGGAATTCCATTGAGTATGTCGTCAGAATCTCCAGAAAGTTTTTGCCTCATGTGAAAAGTCCTTGTTAATTGCGTAATGCTCGTCTTAATGTGTTTGTTGTTATTTTAAGGTCTTCATTTTCGTTGTTTACGATGATGATGAACATGATAATGATGTTATTTCCACTGTTTAACTTCACCGGTATTGCTGCTACAAGAAGTGCAGCTGTGTGACATTGACCCGACTCCATTCATGATGGGTATGGGGTCGTACGCTGCCTTGACATTGAACTGTAATGCTGTTTTGTGTAATAAATAAACAGTGCAGCAAAGACGTAACTCGCGACAGATCTGCCCTTGCCTCGCTACGGCGGGCCCCTGGGAGCGGATTCGGAGCCACGCTCACAGTCGTCGGGTAGCGCGCGCCCTCTGTTTGTGTGCTTTGGCATGATGGAAGAGGCAGATCCTTATCGTGGCCAGCGGCGACAGACAGTTGTATATTTGTGATGCCGGAAGGGGGCAACGCCTCACGAAGCCTAACCGCGCTCATCTAAAGCTCCTCCTCAAAGGCGTCCAGTGTCGTTGCTTCAGAGCTGGCGGTTTGAACAGTGCAGCTGTTTCGGCGCTGCTGCTGGCAGAGCCAGGGCTTGCGGAGGGTGCAAGGAACTCTTCTACATTACTAACGAGTTTGGTGTCGTTGACACGAGCTGCTAACAGCTGTTGTATAGAGTCGACAAACTTCACGTTAAGCTGCGCACGGCGCTTCCTTTGCGGCGTACCGGTGCTTCTTGCCCGACGCTTGTGCTGTGAAAGTTCTTGCTTTGACTGGATCAAGTGTGTGTGAGTACGCTGAGTCAGGCGGCGTAACATTGAAATACTCTGACTTGTTGCGGTGACTCAGCGCGGATTGTATGAGTGAGGAGGTAGAAATTGAGAAACAAGATTGCGAAGGCATTTTGGCTTTTTCTCTGTAATAAATCGAGTAGTATTCAGTGCGAGGTCTCTTTTGAAGATTGCTTATGCGGTCAGAAAAAAATAGGGGCGCATTATGAGTACAATAACTTAAATTTAAGGTTACTAATGTTTGCCCTATTGAGCTCGTTCCTTATGCTTTAATTGACGAAAGACGAAAGTAACGTGTAAGCAGAAATACGTGAAGGATCCCTAATATTTTCTGTCAGTGGAAAGCCGAGACATGAAAAGGGGAAAAAATCCTTAATCCCTCTCCATATGTTACTTCACAGTTTCGAAGGTTACTTAATGGTTACGCATACGAATAGTTGACGAAGACTGTGCTAGCGCGAATGATAGAATTTCGCTTGTTTTGCTGTGCGACCACATTGGTAGACTAAGCTGCATTTAAATATATATACAGTAGACTTCCGCTAATTCGACTCTTGTCAATTCGATTTTTTCGTTAATTCGATCCCGACCGGCGTCCATGCATTTCTGTGGGCACAAAATTTTGTTATTTCGATCCTAAAATTGGCCTTCAGATAATTCGAACATGAGCAGACCCCTGCAGCGACCCCAATAGCGATCGCTTTAGTGGCAGCGTCTGTCTCGGCGGAGTTAAGGGGACAGTGAATACGTTAAACACACGTCATCTCCAGTCGAAAACGCCTATTTTCGGCCTGGCCTTGGAAGCACAAGTACAGCGCATAAGGTCTGATTACGGTATTTACTAGATTCTAACACGCCCTTTTTTTCTTTTCTTTTTTTTTTCGAGAAAATTGGGCCGTAAATTGCCTGCGCGGTGAAATCGGATACAATACCAAAACCGTCATCGCGAGGTTCGTCTGCTTGACCGCATAACACAGGATCGCCCAATAACACAGGATCGCCCAATAAAGAATCAGTTTCATCATTCACAGTTTTGGCACTGTTTTCGTCACCGTCACTACTACGTGACAAAATATACCGGGCGTTCAAAATAAAGCTTTAAGGAAATGTGAAAAATCGCCTGTGGCAGGTAGCATAGTTCTTATCGTTGAGCTGGTTTATTCGAAGAGGTGGACATTAGTAGCACGAGAAATCGAAACACATATTCAATTAACAAAAATTGACTAATGAACTTCTTAGTTGTTATTTTATAATCAGCATTGGGCGCCTCGACGTCAGAGCGTGGTATCTAGGCGTGTTGCAGGTTCATGTCAACGTAGTGCGGTTAGGCTGTGTCATTCTTACTCGACAAGTCGGGTACACGTAATCGAACCTGCAGCCATTCAGTGAACTTCGCCCTTACCTGCCCAGGTGCGTCGAGACGCAAGACTGTCACGTGCCCGAGTGCGAGTACGGATTGTACGACGTGGACTCGGGCCGCTGCCCCAAGCGACCGGACTACTGGCCCAAGCACGTCGCCGACCGGAAGGTTCACCCGCATTCCCACAGATGGCAGTACTTCGAGCGCGACTGAGCACCGACCACATCTCCGCCGCTGCTGCCGCCGCCACCGTTGCTGTTTCGTTGTTTGTTTGCTCGCTACGTATCGCCCTCGTCTCCTGACAACAACAGTGCACGCGCCTGCGGTAGCCCCGCGACCACCGGGCATTCCAGTCTTGACCAAAACCGCCGCCCCGTGTCGCCTTCATCGCAGCTCTCGCCTCCCCAGCAGAGCTCCTTCGCTTGAACTTTGAACTCTGGATAGACGAAGGAAGCGAACGAATGCGCAGTCGGGGCAGATGAGACGAAAGAGAAGAATGTGCCGGGCGAAAACCAAGAAAGTTGTGGACTTTATTTTGTATCTGTGCGCGTGCAAGTTTTTAGCCTGCACCATGCCAATGACAGTTATAGTGTCTGTTTTGTGTATGTATTTCTTGTGTCTCCTTCCTTTCGTTATTTAAGGTTTCCGCTCTGAACAGAGCGTCTTCGCGTAGCTCCTCCACACCGCGCCTACGCGGCTATGCATCCGTGTATAGGAACCTTCACACATCGACACACACACACACACACACGCACACAATGACATGAAGTACTTGTACGTAACCTTGGAGGTACAGTGCTAATTTTCGTCTTTTTTTTTTTTTACATACGCATATGTTTGCAGTTGCGGAACACATCTGGCACTACGGAGAATAATGACACTAGCCAGAGCATTTGTTGTTTATTTTGAGACGATAGCAAGGGGTGCGCTCTTTATTAAACAGCAAGCTGTCATTACAGGCGCGTGAAAGCGGTGGCTTGTTCACGTTTGTCCAAGCATGTGAATGTCGCACTATTTTTCGATTTGCCAAATGAACTTTACTCGCTTGGGGATGTGAACAATTGTGATGGCTGAGCTAGACAATTAACTTCCCATTGAATGAAAGAGATGCATAACACCTTCGTTCTACTGTGACTTTGCAAAGAAGTTTTAATCCTTGCACTTGAGTTTTTCTGATACAACACAATAACATGTTGCAGAGGCGACGTGGTATAGTTAACGTTTGCTCCTCATAGTTCTCTATCACGCTGTTATCTTTGTCCTGTACTGAAACCGTTACGCAGCTAAACTTGTTACAAATTGTCCTCGCCTTCCATATGTTACTTTTTATGCACCATGTTTCGAGCCCTACGATGTTTCCATGCAACTCATGCATCTTTATCCTGCATATCGATATCGTTGCTGTGCTCGTCCGCAAGTTAAAAACTTTCCACTCCACAGACCAAGTGTGTGTTTGCCTAATGACTTAAGCTAACTCACTGCCTCCTTTTTGTACTTTTCATACCCAGTGAAACAAACAAATAAGAAAAAGGCAATTACCCTCTCGGTGTTTAAATGTAGCTGAAGACAACTCGACATAAAACACTCTTCTTCTATAGCTGAAGATGCCTTAGTCAGCCTGTGTAGCAAAGCATTAGTAATATAATACCTTAGGCCAAATGTGCACCGCTTAACCAGCCGTGATTCCTTGCTTAGAAGTTCGGGTTTCCAGATAGTAGCCTGTTGTCATGATGTTGCCTGATAGCCTTTCCTAGCTATACTGTGATGCTGGTCAGCCTTTAGCTCCACATGTTGCATATGTTGGTTAGTGGGCCTCCCTGTCTGCAACACGCTAGGAGTGAAATGTTCCCGTTAGCATTGTCGTTTAATCTATAGCTAGCCGCGCAGCAAAGTTGCAGTTTGCTCGAGTTAACATCTAGAATCCACGGGAAGAAATCGTAAACTGTAAACATGTATCTAGCCAAACAATGCCACCACAAGCTGTTAGCTCATAGTATCTTGTCATGTACCTAGACGCGACACCTGTCTTTAAGAGCAAGAACACAAACTATATTGCGCAGTATATCCACATTACTAGGCAGTGTTTTTACTTATTGTTACCTTTGTGTTCCAGTCGCAAAAACCGCGCCGTTTATTTTGTCGCTCAGTGGTCTCCATAAAGGTGTTTCCATTTCTCTTAACCTCGAAGTTCAAGAGGAACTGGCGTCAATCTCACTGTCGGTCATGCCGAAACTTTCGCGTGTGATATGTAACGCGCACTTTTAAAGTTCGGAATAAACACGTTGTGCCTGTGTTTAACGTGGACTTGTGTCACCTTCACGACGCCCTTCTGTCAGGTCACGTGCTGTGTGGAGCACAGTATGCTTTCGTATTTCACTTTACAATTGTTTGACGACCCCATTTTATTTGCCTGCTTTGGGTCACATGAAAGGTCATCGATATCGATGTTCTTTAGGACCGTAAGGATTTTTTCCTTTGATTCTGTTCATTTTGTATCACCTGTCGCAGTGGGTTGCCGACGGCGGCGATAACCAATTGATGGCGTCCTGCCAACCAATGAAGGAGGACAAAAAGAACGGACAATAGAAATAAATGCTACATAATACGGCCTTTGGTGACTATAAAGACAAGCAAATTAGAATTTGCTTGTATATACGGTATACTCTTCGGGACTAGTGTTTGATAGAGTAATACAGCGGGTCCCTCCTTAGTTGATCTTATAAGTTGGGGATCACTATAATGATAAGCAATGTGTGTTACAGATTCAAAGCCATGCAATCATGGGTCGTATGCCTTGTACCCGCTGCACGTTGCCTTATACCCACTCCACAAATATAATACCCGGCATGTTGGCTCAGTGGCCGTGGCAACCTCGTGCTCGTTACGAGGTTGCCACAGCCAGTGAGACAACCAGCAGAAGCCGCTTTTCTATTTGGGCGGAACACAAGAATATTTTTGTACGTGCATTTAGGCCCATGTTCAAACACTCTACCTGTCGAAAAGTAATCAGCAGACCTTCATTACAACGTTTAACAGCGTTTGCAACAGCTGGTGTTTTACGATGCCAAACATCGCAAGTAAATTAATAAATCTCGGAGTCTGATTTAGCGACATGCATTGCAAAGTAGTGAATAGTTACCGCCAGTATGAAAAGCACTCTTATATTATACCTAAAGATATACAAAGACAATGCGCTCTACATGTCCACAAGCCGTACATGGACCATGCAAAATGTTGTAATGGAGAGATCCAGATGGCGTTGACGTGCCTCGATCTCGTAGCCTTCTGCCGAGAAACTGCACCACGAAAGGCATCGATTATATCGCATTAGAGCGCGTTCAGTGAGGCCACTCGCATATTAGGAACACCAGCATTGGAGGATCAGGCTTACACAGAGAAAAGCACCACGATTTATCACTATTTGTATCACTAATTATAACAATATCTGTAGCACTAATGCCCCATTCGCTCAAAAAAAAAAAGAATAGAGCCACCAAATCATTTGGATCAGACAAATGCTCGTGGGATGCCCTGCGACTCTCACCAACCCTGAAGAAGAATGGCTCCATTGGAAGAAGATGCTACAGAGTTCATCGTTTCAGGCTCAGCTATGGGCTGTCCAGAAGGCCCACGATGTCGCTGAAGGGCTGGGCCTAACGGTGCCATCGTGGGTGCGGCCCGCCTCGGTTTGAAAGAGTCGAGCCTCAGGACTTCTGTAAATAAAATTAAAAAATTCACACATACACCGAAACATTGTGCACTTCATTTCTCATGTGGTGCGTGCGTTAAAGTGAATTCTTTGCAGCTATACAAATATTTCGACAGCGCGCCCACACCCCCTCCCCCAGACGATTCTCATGTGAAGCTAGTTACGTAAAGTACAGACGCTCAAGTCTTAAGTAGATAGCCTCGGGCCTGTCAATTCGTGCGGAAAGCGCAATCACAGGTACCACTGTATCTTGCTCATTAGTTCTTTTGTTTCGCCGTTTTCAGCAGTGGGCAAAACATTCAAGGTTTCTAAGACAGGCAAACATCACGTAAAACGGCGAGAGTGAGATGGACTACACACGCCTGTATACGTGTAACCACGACATAAGCGTGCAACAGCTGGGCGAGGATATATGACCGCGTTCGTCGGCGCTTCTTTTGGCCTGGTCTTTACCGTGACCTCTGCGGTCATATCGCTGCGTGTGACCTTTGTCATCGACGAAAAATGCCGACCACACTCCCTGCTGGCCGCCTTCAACCACTTGATGTACCATCAGAATCATTATTCCGTGTAGGCATTGATCTTTATACACTTTTCCTACGTCTATTTCGGGAAATAAGTAACAATACTTCCCCGTAGCAATATGTCATCCTGTAATTATCTGACCCAATATAAACGACCTTTGCTGAACTCACTGTAAGCTACACGTGTTCTGAAAGCTGTAAAATGCTACTCGTGTCACAAGAGGTATCATGGGCCCGGAAGTGAATGCCGTTCTAAAGCTTCACATCGACCGCCAATGTCAGAGAACTGGGCCGGTATTTTGTAGCGATGCCTTTCATGTAATAATGCCTTTTCGCGCTTATCGCGCTTTGTCAGTGGTCGGAGCGACGGTCCGCTCGCGTTATCAACGGGATCAGCCGGCCGTGAGCGGTGGATGATAAGACTAGAGTAGAATAAGTCATAATGCCTCGCTACAAAACCGCGGCCCTGGTCGTCTACGAGCTACGGGATAGAGAATTCAAACGATACTTTTGCCAAACATATGTCTCTGTGCGCTCGAATCTGAGACAGATTTCTCACGAATTAGGATCATGTGATTCATGTACAGATCCTTTGCATTTCTACACAGTCATACTGTACATTGCGCTATGCAAGGACGACTTCTTTCTGGGGTTTTACGTGCCAAAACCAGTTCTGATTATGAGGCACGCCGTAGTGGAGGGCTCCGGATTAATTTTGACCACCTGGGGTTCTTTAACTTGCACTACGACGCAAGCACACGGGCGTTTTTGCATTTCGCCTCCATCGAAATGCGGCCGCCGCGGCCGGGATTCGATCCCGCGATCTCGTGCTCAGCAGCAAGGACGACTTATTCAAGTTATTCACGTATTGGAGATTCATGTATTATACGTATTCATGTATCGAAGTGAGCGAGAGCCCTCTATGTATAAAAAACAGAGAGGTTTGCCGGCTTGCATGCTACTCAGCACGGGAGGGAGAGAGGGTAGAGAAACGCTCTATAGAGCTGCAGAAGAAAGGGAAAAAGAGTAACAAAACATAATTTGATATCTTTATTTACCTTTTAAGTCCGGCTTGCCCGAACATTTCAATGCACTTGTCATCTTGATTTCACTACTGGTTTTTATATGACCTAACATCAGGGGGAGTCTAAACGACAGCTAGAGTTTTTAAAGTCTGTCAATTCATTCCATGTAATCAAACAAAAAATTGAGTAAGATAACCTAATAAAATAAACCTAATATGCGCCTTGATAGATATAGGAGAACTCTATCAAAGTTCTTAGAGGCCCCGTCATACTGGGCCGACACGACATCGATGCTGACGAGATGCGGACAAGACACCGAAGCCGACTATCGGCCGGCTGATCGCCACTCGCCAGACGGTGTCGCTGAGAGGCACTCTGTCACACTAGGCCGACAACGCCTCCGACGCGACCGACGACTGCTACTCGGCGTAGTGTGACAGGATGTCGTGCCGCCGACTCCGACAAAGCCATTCTGCCGAATCTTCGTTCGGTGAGACTTCGTGAGATCGGCTGCCTATACCGAAAACATCGCACCGATAATGCGATCGCCGCAGCAATTGAGCTTGTATATATATATATATATATATATATATATATATATATATATATATATATATATATATTCGAGCTCCGAGTGAGTCTAAAAGTGCTTCCAAAGTCGAAATGCACGATTGTCGACTCTTGCAGCTGTCCGCATTGACTTTGAGCCGGTGTCAATTTCGTTCAGCGGAGCATCGGTATATAGCTGCCGTCGACGGGTTTGTGCAACCACTGCCGGTGGGCCCGGTCACACTAGGCCAACACGATGCTGATTTGAGACCCCGAAGAGGAAAGACCCCTTTTTTTTTCCCGGCGGGAGAACAGATCATTAAAAAGCCGCAGCGCGGAGGTGTGAGGTGGCCATTCCTGAGACTTTTCAAGCCAGCGCTCGTTTGTCTGCCGTCTCGTGTTTCTTTTCATATTTATTTTCCTTCTTGGCCTAATGCCGGCAAAAATGCGAAATAAACCAAGTCAGTTGTTCCTCTGCCAAGCGTCAGCACTCTTCAGCACGCAACGACATATGTGGCCGGAGAGCGTTGGAGGTTTCCGGACACCGACCTGGCACAGAGACCGGGCATCGAGGAAGAAACTTCCAACCTTCGGAAATCCAATACGAAGCATCATGACTGAAATCTCAAGCAAAAATCATGCGTGGCTCTGCAATCGCAAACACCAGAGACCAGCGGAGCTGGGGAAAGCCCAGAAAAGTAGGGGCAAAATACACACTTAGTCTAACTTTTGCTGGGCTTCTCCCATCTCCGCTGGTATCTGGTGTTTGCGATTGCAGAGCCACGCATGATTTTTGCTTGAGATTTCAGTCTCAGATTTCAGTTTTCTTGCATTCTCAGTCTGCACATGCCAGTGCAGACTGAGAATGCTAAGATTAGCAATCTCTCGCTTCAGTCTTTCGGAAGGGACGAGTGTCCAGTTCTCTGGTCGAAACTTGCCGAGCCGCCGCCAGAGGCATCGGCTGCAGTCACGGACACCGGTCTAGAGCACTGCACGGGCCGATTTTTTCAGCCCGAGCCCGGCCCGAGCCCGTTTTTACGTTGGGCGGCCCGCCCGAGCCCGATCAAAACTTTTATGGCGAGACCCGGGCCCGCCCCGGGCCCGGAAATAATCTACGTTACCCGCCCGGCCCGGCCCGCCACCCCTTTACCTTAGGCCCGAGCCCGGCTCGAAACTGGCCCGAGACCGAAAAATACATGTTTTTCAGAGTTGAGACGCCCGAGAATAACTCGCTGCACGTTACATGCACACCACCAGAAAGCCCGAGCCCGCCCGGGCCCGCGTCAAAAAACCCGAACCCGGCCAGGGCCCGGGTCAAAAAGCACACGCCGTGCCCGAGCCCGGCCCGAGCCCGGGCCGGGCCCGGGCTTTCGGGTAAACCCGAGCCCGTGCAGTGCTCTACACCGGTCGCGTTCGGCGCGAACGCGGGGAAACGCTGTCGGCGTCGACAGCAGCAGCCCTACGCGTCCCACTACCACCTGCCTCATTCCTCCTCTCCACCTCGCATCCGCTATGCTGCGCGCTGCTATTTTTATACTCTGCTTTCACTCTCTCTCAGCTCTCTCTCCCCCAGCTCGGCGAAGATGCAGACGACGGAATGATCATTAGAACAGCGACACTATGGAGACAGCCGTCGCTTAGTTGGCAGACCAAGATCGGCGTCGTGCCGGCCTGGTGTGACCGGGCCTGTATAGAAGATGTTATGGATGCTTAGAAAGCGAGCATGTTTTAGCAGTGTACCTAAAATCATATTAAGGTATTATGATTTTGGTGACATGTTCTCCTTTTCATACAGTGAAATTCATGCCATGGAGGCGACGACTGCACGCATGGTAGCAAATTTGCTTATATAGGGTTCATTTTACCTCACGTCATTATTCAACTCATGCAATAATGTAACGCTGTGGAGAGGCCGGCGAATTCCTTACCAACGTTTCCAGGATTATATATGATCAATCAATAGATTAATCGGCTAATTAGTCGCCTACGCACATGACCCAAAAGTTACAAAAATTAACTCATTTTTATCTTCATGGCATAATGTCGATACTAACGATTTATGGAAATGCTCACAGTCAATGATTAGACGCCAGGCGTAAATTCAGATCTATACAGACACGGTTTATGTAACCTTATTCCAGAATTCCTTCTTGTGCTTCCGGTAATTAAGCGCTTATCAAAAGTTAAGCTCAACTTTTTTGTTGTTTATTAGCTGCGACAAAATAACAAGCTTTGGCAGTAAAGATCTCGGTATTCCTAACCTATAGCTAAAAGCAAATCACTATGTAATTTATGTAATCTGTGTAATGTAATCTATGTTTGTAAGAAAGAAAACCTTATCACACACACAAAATGATAAAATAGAACTGTTCTGTTTGACGGTAATGGTAGACAGACGCACCTTTTGAACTGTCCACCAGTATATATTCTTGCCCTGGGGTCAGTGGCCGATAGTGATTCGCATCAACACTGATTTCGTCGCAATCTGATATACACTGGAATGCCCTCCTTTTTATGGCAGTTTGGCTGTAGTGGTCGCCGGCTATAGAGGCATCTCGTCACTTGCGTACCGGAATGTTTTACAGGTTTGACTTCCCACTTTTCTGCTCGTTTTCTTCATGTTCTGCGCTGGTCACTACTGCTTCCGAACTTGTCGACGTTGTCTTGTTTTGCAAAAGGTAGAAGAGACTATGGCTGATCCTGAACAGGACACATGCACCGCCTGCAATCTTGTTAGAGAAGCTACTTGATAATCAGTCGAGTGAAATCCATGATTATGCTTATCGCATTGAAGAGTGTTTCGGAGTAACAGAGCCGCTTGATAAGAGGGAAAATTTTCGAAAGAATTTCGTCTCTCCTATACGTGTAAAACGGATACGTCCTGCAGCGGTGCAGCCGCAACGGCCGCTCCTCCGGATTTTAATTTGGCTGCTGCTTTGACCGAGTTAAGCCAAAAGCTTGATTTTCTTATGCCGCTAAAGTAGAAGGTCGGCAGCATTGAACAAGCAATGCAAACATTGTGCTACCATTCTGATACGATTTCCAAATGATCGACAACCAAGGCAAAAAATTAAGCAACTACGAAAAAAAAATGTGATGCCGGATGAAAAACGACGTCACATAAATGCCGGATTGAATGAGCTGGAAGTACGTAGCAGGAGGAGAAACTTGGAAATCCAGGGTATGAGCTGAGGTGAGTGGCTGATGAGCACGAGAATTTTCTCAAATGATCAATGAGGTATAGCTAAAGCCGATCCAGGTTTCCCAAGTCAGCGATTGCGACATTGGAGCTTATCACAGGCTCCCTGCGAAACCAGATAAGACACCTGCTATTACTGCGATTATTGTGTGATTTCAAAGTCAGTAGCTGAGGTGAGTGGCTGAAGAAAAGATGTTTGCTAAAGGAGAAAAACGCGCAGATGAAAATCTAACGCGCAAGGCAAGATTGCTGTTGGGGACTGTGAGACAATGGGATCGCGATAACAGCTTTCCGATATGTGTGGCATGCGAACCGGAAAATCCTCGTCCGCAGGAAGGATGGTGAATTTGCACAAGTGATAAGTGAATTCTTGCTAAATCCACTGTAAGTTGAATGGCTAACAGCATATAATGGCTAACAGGAGATACCAGTTGCCATGTGACATTCGCAGTACAGTTCCTCGCGAGCGGCTAGGCTTATCGGTGTTGACGTGCTTTCCTTTGAGCATGCGATCACGAAGTAATAAGGTTGATGAACTACAAATTTTGTGAGACAGTTGTCGGCTTTCTTTTGATTTTGTCATGCTATCGCCGTCGTGGTTAAACGATATCTTTTATTTGCCATCATTCTCGACATTTGCTGCGGACCGTGATGAAGGTCGCGGTGGTGGCGTATAAATTACTGTGTAGCAACATGTTAGTTCTCTTGCCCCCCCCCCCCCCCCCCCCCCCAGCCTCCACCTGGTATACAGGGTGTCCCAACTATCATGCACCAAGATTTATAAATATGCAAATACCACGGAGGTGGACAGAACCGAGGTGAGGTAACGTTGTCTGCCGTCACTTGGTGATACCCAGATAATATTTTGCATTCTGCCTAATTACATAATTAGTATTAATTAAGTATTCAACTTCTCAAATATTATAATTACATGAAAAGTGTCAATGAGAAAATGGTAGAAAAACATGAAAAATTCCCGATACAACTTTCTGTCACTCAATACGTGCTACATAAAATTGTTTTTCCGAGCGTGAAAGAAGCCCGCGAATATACGCGAAATTGCCACGCGAATGGCTGCTCACACCCTGTATAGAGGATGAGAACCTAGTGAAGTGGATAGTCGCTTTCATTCTCCCACCCACCATTAACGTTGTATTGACACAAATAAATTATTATTGCAATTATCATTATTATTATGATTATTATTATTCAGGGATAAAGACGTTTACTTAGTCTGAACTATATGAAAAAAAAATACATTTCGTAATCTTCTATAGGGACTAACGGTCGGCACATTTACAAAAAGGCTTGAAAACAGCGTGCTTTGTGGCTTAAAGGGACGCCCTCCACCCCTCCGGCTTGGTGAAATAACATAGTCCACGGGGCTGCTAAGCACGAGGTCGCGGGATCGAATCTCGACCATGGCGGCCGCATTTCGATGGGGGCGAAATACGAAAAACACCCGTGTACTTAGATTTAGGTGCACGTTAAAGAACCCCAGGTGGTCCAAATTTCCGGAGTCCCCCACTACGGCGTGCCTCATAATCAAATCTTGGTTTTGGCACGTAAAACCCCATAATTTAATTTTTAATTTTAACATAGCCCACGGGTAGGAACGCTGCTGTGAACATCTCAGCCAAGTTTTGCTGTCGTACGCGGTGCATGGAGCTCGCAAGCGGAGCGCGAAGTCCCTTTTATCTCAAACTCTCACGTTTCAACAGAAGCCACGATCCTCACTATTTTCTGTGTGCTTTATTTCGTAATAAAGCGCATTCCCATGCACGGCTGCTATTGGCCGCTGCGGTCGGCTACACCGCGGTCGCCGCGGGGTGCCGCTACGAGTCCACTGGCTAAGCGCACTGCGGCTCGCTGAGGACAACCGCGTTTGGCTGACGTTTACCCGTCGTAGACACCAAAATCGGAAGTCGTGGCGTCTACATTAACATCCAAAATGAAATTTGAACTGCGCGCCACGGTGACATGTCGAAGGCGGAGGAGCGTTGTGGCCCCGCCCAACTCCGCCGTAGCCTACGCAGTGCAAGGCATTGA
Organism: Dermacentor silvarum; assembly: GCF_013339745.2. Taxonomy (NCBI): domain Eukaryota; kingdom Metazoa; phylum Arthropoda; class Arachnida; order Ixodida; family Ixodidae; genus Dermacentor; species Dermacentor silvarum. Next base: position 16,466,915 of record NC_051157.2, read on the forward strand.
AGAACGGGAGGACAGTGGAGGCCGTGTTTGATTGCCAATAACTCCGCTTCTGCTGAACGCATTGAAGTACTTTTTGCGACAAAGTATTACTGAAAGAACCTATTTGCACTTCAAATGCATTTTTCCACTTCGATTAAAAGTGGTTCAGGACCCCTTTAAGCGTAGCAGGGAGGAGTTCGTGCTCCTAGAGCGAGGTGCTCTCTCCGTTTCCTGGCCTATGTAGAACCACACTTTCAGAAGCCGTTGTGAGCCTGTTATCCATATAACAATCACTAATGCGTTGTATTAACGTTTGCACATCGACAAAAACAGGTTACTGGCACAACAAATCCCCAAACGTATAATGAATTTATGCCCGTTTTCATCTCTCATTATTCCTGCTTCTCTGGCAGTTATACTTACAGCCGCTAGGTGCCGTAGCGCGAGCATTTCTGTGTGACGGTGAAATGCAGCATAGATAAATTGCACACGGCATTGTGTGACGTCATGCTATCGCGTGTTAAGTACAAGCCGCAGTGCTGCGTAAACGGGGGAACTGAGTTTCTGCTGGGATCTGCACGGCTCGTCTCATCTCGACGTGGATTGGTTGGAACAAGTGCCTTCTTGTGTCCGTGTCGCAGCTTGCGCGGGGATGGAATCTTGTAAGTTATATTCAGATATCTATCCCCCCCCCCCCCCTCCCCATCTTCTCAACTTCTCTACATAGCCAAGGTCGCGAAAACTGCACACTTTGCAATGTGGTTGATACCTTATGAGGTCAGGTCGACCAGCAGGTGTCGCGAACGAATTCCAACCGTGATACGTACAATGCCTTCAACACTCGAGAAAGGCTCTTTCACGTGGGGCGCATGAGTTGCCGTGCACAAAGCAATGAAGCCGCCCTGTCTGCTGTCATTACTTCATGAGGAGTAGCCTGGCATCACAAAGATAAAAAAGATGGGTGGAAAGTTTATTTGGTACATACATGGCCGGGTCTAGACAACAGTTATGCATAGAACTAGTGTAATAAACTAGCACAACGTAATAGCAGCAGCAAAAAAATGTTCAAAAGCATGTTTGTTTTTTGCACTTAGTAGTGCCAATTTGCAAAATCTGCAACACTGCATTAGGTCCTCTGTTATAATTTGCTTGCCTTGACTGCAATAACACTCGCAGAAATAGAACTTTGTATCCATTAGGGTTTGCTTGTGATGGCTGTCGCATGTACCGACGGTACTCAGAATTTTTGCTTTTTTATGAACGATTGGATCCTGGGAAGATGGGCCACTAATAGACATGCAACTACGCGCTAAACAATGTAATACATAGTAGGATGTGGAAAAGGCAGAAAAAACAGGGAAATGCGTATCTTCTATTTCGTGCCCTTAGTAGCTTGCAACAAATTCCCCACAGTAATAGCTGGTCTATTCATCGTCATCATCAGCCTATATTCATGTCCACTGCAGGACGAAGGCCTCTCCTGTGATCTCCAATTACCCCTGTCTTGCGCTAGTTGATTCCAACTTGCGCCTGCAAATTTCCTAACTTATCACCCCACCTAGATTTCTGCCGTCCTCGACTGCGCTTCCCTTCTCTTGGTATCCATTCTGTACCCCTAGTGGTCCACCGGTTATCCATCCTACGCATTACATGGCCTGTCCAGCTCCATTTTTTTCGCTGATGTCAACTAGAATATTGGCTATCCCCGTTTGTTCTCTGATCCACACCGCTCTATTCAGGTCTATTAACGTTAGGCCTAACATGGTCTATTATCATCCCCTTAAATTATGTTATGGGGTTGACCGTCCCAAAAGGACGCCAGGGTGGAGGGCTCCGCCTTAATTTTGACAATTTCTTTAACCTGCGCCTAAGTCTAAGTACACGAACGTTTGTGGATTGTACCCACTTCAAAATGCGGCCGCCGCTACCGGGATTCGAACCCGCGACCTAGTGCTCAACAGCAGAACGCCACATAGCTGTATACTGAACCACCATGGCGGTTCGTATAACAATTCACTTTCCTTGGTTGTGCCTTTCTACAGGCATCAACAATGCCCGGTGGTTGTTGAGAGCGAGAGAGAAAGGAGTCTTAGTGGTATATGGAGATTAGCCTAGCAGCATGCTGCTCCTGGTGACACAGAGAAAGAGAGAGAGAGAAAGAAAGAAAGAAAATCACCAGCCCTTCCCCTGTCGAGAAAATGGGGGTAAGCGAAGGTTGTCGTGTGTGTACTTGACCTACTACTTTCCTTTCCCTTTCCTACTACTTTTCGTTCCCTTTCCTTCTACTTTTGTTTCCCTTTCGTCTAACTTTTCCTTCCGTTGCGTTGTACGTTTCCTTCCCTCGATGCATACATTTAATGAGTGTTTGTTTTATTACCGTGACATGTCGTGAACTTCGTTACCCCGACGAAGGTCAGATACACACACGACAAGCTTCGCTTATGCGTGTATTTTCTCGACAGGGGAAGGGCTGGTGATTTTTTATTGCGATAGCAATTATATGGACACTCAAAAGCAGATTTCTGCCGTCGGCGTCGCCGTCGCCGTCGCCGTCGCCGTCGCCGTGAGGTTCCGTATGACGTCAATGGAGATGAAATCGTGGCCGCGCGCCGCCGAACGCTGTATGTGCGAGTGAAAGGGCGCGAGGGACGCGCTCTTTCACGGGGAGTGAACGCACGGCGGAGAACAAACGCGCGTTCTGCGCCGTGCTTCCTTAAGGGCTGCAGAAGTAGGCGTCTCTTTCCTCCTTTACAATCACCATATATGTAGAGCAAACGCGCCTTCTTCCGATGCGCGAGAGGCCGTGGGGGAGGGGGGGAAGGGGGAGGGAAGGGAGGCGACGTTTAGCTGCGGCACCAAGTGCCTATTTATATCAGAGGCTCCGGCAACAGTCACCAACGCCGCACGCATTTTGAGCGAACGCGGGCAAAATGCCGACGGCGTCGACAACAGTTCGGCGCGTTGCCGGTGCTGCTGCATGTCCAAGTTTATACAGCTGATAAAGCTAATATCATTACTCCGTATATCTCTCTACAAATTTGCTATCGCAATTGATGCTTCACCTTTCAGGTGAAACTGCGACAACTTTTTTTTATCGATTCTTTAATTCAGTGAAGAACTGCTGTCCTGCGCGTCATTGTTGGCTGCTGCTGATCTTCCTAATATATATATATATATATATATATATATATATATATATATATATATATATATATATATATATATATATATATGGGGTGTTTCAGCGAACACTTTCCAAATTTATTTAAGGTTGCCTGTGGCAGATAGCCCTATTCTAGTTCATGAGCTAGTCTACTCGAAGAGGCGAACATTACTTGCACAAGGAATTGAAATGCATAATCGAATAATTAACACAAATTCACTAACTAAGTTTTTAACTAATTACCTGATGGTGCATATTGCAATTTACAAATTGTATCCGTGGAGTTAGCAAGGCGGATCCACTCGGAACGAATTTTCGGGATGACGCCAGTTTCGAGATATTAATTCCCGAACTTTACCGAGAAATGCATTGGCGTTCCAGTTGGGTTCTTAACAAAACGTTGCTTTATGCACTGAAGCACGAAATTAGTTGGTGAGCGAAAAATATTATACACGGCACTAAAGTTCTTCTATCACTAAAGTTGCTCATACTTTGTCTTGCAATCTTTACGAAGTTATTCCTGGGAATTTTGAAAATGACAATCCACAAACAAATGTCATGAAACAAAACACCGACAGCTTTTATGTTAAATCTTCTCAGACTGAAACATTAAAAGCGCGAAACAATAACAGAAGATCGGCCCAAAGAGAGAGTAAAATAATAAAGATGTTTTACTCTCTCTCTCTCGGCCCACGCAAGAGGCCGCGTTTCTACCAGAAAGCTCGCTTTCGTGCGCCAGCGAATCCCGGTAAACATTACGGTTACATAAGCTGCAGCAGTCAGGAAGCATGAGAAGCAGTCAGGGATCTTTGAATGCTATCGCGTTCCCTTAAGCGTCCTCCGAATTCTCGCGTTTTTTTTTTCGTTTTTTTTTTTTTGTGCGCACGGTGGTGTGCGTGCCCAAACTTTAGGCGCGCAAAGCCTAAACATCCATTATGTTTCTGTATTCACTAGTGCGTATACAAGGGATATGTTCTCTAGTGGCCGCAGAGGCCGCAGACCGTTTAGCGCTAAAATAGAAGAGATACAGCGCCACGTATTCGTGTAATTCCACCTAAAAAAAAAAAAAAAAAGTTCTAGCTTCCTTATATTTCTGGTTTGCGTTTCAGTTTATTCTGATGGTACTACGAGATTGGAGTAAATGCGGTTTGAACAACGGTAAATGAGTTGCGGCGCAGCGGGTCACACGCAATGCAAACGTCCATCAAACGTTCCCTCGCGAGCCCTGGAACTGCAAAATTCTGACACCAGTTTGCGCAATGGCTGCGCGTGTTTTGCAAACTTGTCTAGGACATGCTGGACGAGACCTGTCCCTGGCTCCGCCACGTCCCATCTCATCGTGGCGACGTAGTCACTCGGGACATGGGCACCTCGACAACTTGTCTGAAGGGCCTTGGTTCTGCACAGCCGCAGGTGCATGCTCGACGGATATGCGGGACGATCCTCGCATCTGCGCCGCAACTGCTGACAAAAAAGCAAAACATGGTCGCTTTCTGAGCAACGAACCGCATTTTTTACAACTATAAAACGCTACACTAATTTGCAGCTTTGTGCACTTAGCAGAAGGCCTCACAGTCGGCCTGACGTGTTCCCATTGCCTCACCATTCCAGGCCAATCGAGAGACGAATAAAGCTGCGCTCTTGCACACGCACCTCCATAACATATTAGCGATGGCAACTCCAAGACCGGACATCTTTAAGAAATATCTGGACCTCGAGCAACCCGACGACCAGGTATTCTGCACGTACGTCTTCGTCGATGCCACGTTGGAGAATGTGAGATCGAAGATGCGGGTGCTCAGCTACGAACCGAAATCGCCTGAAGGTACGGTGCAGCTATTTACTTTGATCTGCGACGTCAATTTCGCCATACATTTGAACCGCTGCAAAGCGTTAGCAGCCTGTCAGAGAGGTGTCACGACTTCCTCGCTTACAAAACCTTAAGCTAACTTTCAATGGACATTTGTAAGAAATTTAAACTAGGAAAGCTGAGGGCAAAACGGTGTCAACAGTAATTGTTGTAAAAGTATGATTTCTACAGTGCGGATGAGGCGCTGGCAAAAAAATAAGCGACCGAGCCCTTGCATTATCTTTGTCTCTTGCGTCGATGTGTCGTCTTCGTTGCAGAAAGCAGACACGATAGGGTAGAACAAGCGTTTTACTGCCGGACTGACAACCTTGATGCCTGTACCGCAGCATACATTTTCGACGAGGGCAAATTAATTAAACATAAATCATACGTTATTAGCGGTGATCTGATGTAATAATCACACACAGCCGTTAGGAGAAGTTTATTTACTTAACTTGATGAGGTTCTTATGAACCAAACAAGCCATGTGCTTTTTTTTCTTTTAAGCTTCACAATTAAAAGTTTGAGGCCAGATCATCGCAGTTCGTTCAACGTAAAATTGCAATACATATTTGGTCATGAGGTGTTAGCATACAGTACAAAGAAGCTTGGAGCGTCAAGACTCGCGGCCTAGCTCGCAAGCTAAAATGGCTGGTAGAATCGATGGCGAATGCGACTACTTCTGCAAGTTATTTTCACATAATTTTTACATTTTCACCATACGCCATTTCGTTCGCAAAAAGTGGCAATGTGGTACTTTCCTGCCACCTTCGCATACATTCCCACAGAATTGGCGTAATCGTTCACTGTGCTTTTCAACTTTCGATGTCTTGATCCTTCTCACCTCTAGCATATAGTCACGTCATAGCTGACGCCTAACTGTCGCGTAAGCATTTTAATTTTCGATCGTGAGCATTTATGCTCAGTTTTATAGAGCACTGCGCCACTTGGTCCACAAATTATCAGTTCTTACAGTATCGTTGTTCACTTTTGCTTGGTAATTTTTTTGTCGTCCGCATTTTTTTTTTCTCTAGAGTGTCCAATGTCTACGTTCTGTGGCATGGGTACTGACCAGTGGCCAGACGCTGACGAAAAATCTGAACTATACCTCGTCCCAGTAGCTCTTTTTAAGGATCCTTTCCTGAAGGGCCGGAACAAGTTGATTCTCTGCGAAGTAATCAACTCGGATGAACAACCAAACGGTAACTATGACACCTTTCTCGTAAAAAAATACGTAGTTCGACACGACAGGATAACGAGTAACCATATTCTTGTGGTCGACTCAACAGCCGGCGCCAGGCTCGCCGCTAGATTGAGGCTGCACGTGGTGGTCGAATTGAAGAGAAACTTTCAGCTAACTTCCCATTGCGCAACGCAGTGGGGGGAGCGCCCGTCACGTCGATGAAGGCACGTGGTGTGGCACAATACCGTGATGTGCGAAGCACTCACAGAGGCTGTCTGCTATACATTAAAAACTGGCACTTCTTATTCCTATGATGTGAAAAGCACTGAAAGTCAGTCCCTACATGCCATTACGAATTAAAGAAAAGAAAAATTCGTCGGCCCTTCCACTCCGTGAAGATGGTTAACCAGCAAAGCTGAAACGTGCAGCCCCGGTGTCTATTACTGGGTTAATCCCGAGGGTTCATTAAAGTATTTCTCAATTATGAACTTACATACACGTTCGGCTGCGACGGAGAGAATGACGTCACTGACGGTATGCCCGCAGTTCGCCGTTGTCGCTTGCGTTCGATGTCTCGAGTTTGCTCGGCGGCGTGGTTAGCAGCAATCGCCCGCCCCATTGCCGCTTGCGATTCTTCGAAATTAAATTGCTTCAAAATTAAATCCATCCGTTACATAAGACAATTAATGGCTCATAACCCCGTAAGCACGGCCTCCCCATTACGACGACAGAAGAGAAGTGAAATTCTACGTTGGAATGATGAGTGGCAATTTAGCCAACTGTGGAAGTAGGCGACGACGACGAACGCGGGAGCAGTGGCACGAGCCAACGAGCCAGCTGCTGAAGAAGACGATGATGCTCGTGCCAATGCTGATGATGATAGCTTTCTGTGTACAGGCGATTTCGTCTAGTGATATAAAGGTTTGCTTTAAAAACTATGCCTCTTTTAACTGTTCTTAAAAGCCGCCTAATTGCCATCAAGATTTCCACGTGGCCAAACTGGAAAAAAGCACGTCCAACCATTCTTAGTGACGTTGTTATTTCGGAAATCAAAATTTCAGCCTTGCGGTTCTCGTGTTGGGCTCTTCTCGGCTGCCAAGTGAATAATCGCTTGCGATTCATACGCATACGCCATGCAGGATTAATACAAACTTCAGTAGCTACTTTTCGCTCATAGTCCCTCACCTCCACATCCTGTTTCCTAAACGAATGAGCATCAGGCCGAAGTCAGTTCTTAGCCCTTTCTTGCCCATAAACTCTCTCGTCCTCTCTCTGTTATTGCGCTTCTTGAAAGTAAGTTGGTCATACGAGCGCTTGTGACTATACACGTGAATGAACAGTCACTTGGGCTTTGAGCAGGCTGTCTCACGTTCTCTCCTTATCTTCATTTCCACCTTTCCCGTTCTCCACGCACCAAACAGGGCACCATCATGGTTAACATACCTGCCCTTTCTTCACTATATATCCTACTGCGTAGTACTTATGTCTGTGCGGCTGTGCCCGCTCGAGGTGTAGTGCACGCACATACGCCGAGATCGCACGGAAAGCACGGGATCGGCATGGAAATTCACCATTCGACAGCTATTGTTAGCTAAACTAAAAACGCGACGCGCCCTCCGAATGCCATAAAAGCTTGCCCCATAATTTCTGATTTACTTTGTTTGTTCTCAACAATTTCCGGCATTTCAACGGAGTCGCTCGGAGTGTAAAAACCTCAATTTACCGAGTTTAGGATGAAAGTTATAAAACCCCGCGGTGATCAACATTAGCGAGTTTTACGACCAGAGTAGTCGACAGAGAATAGACGTGGCATGCGCATTGAGTATACTGACGAGTAACCGACTGCACGCTATTGCGCGTTTCGCTCACATTTTCAGGTTCGAGCAAATGCGATTTGTCATTGTAGTGACAACAATTGCTTCAATGAGATATAAATGCGAAACATCTATAACTCCTCAGGATTTCTTCGTACATCCGCCATCCGCTGGTATCCTCAACAGCACAACAACAATAAAATAAGAAGTTATATGTCCGATGGCGGGATTTGAATCAGCGTCTCCAAACACAGCACTACTTATTAGACCAACGTTACCAGCCCCTTCCTAATATTTCCTATATATTACTATATTGGGCTATGTGGCCCTTGGCACGTCGTCGCGTCGCATCGCAAAATTTCGTCATCACTAATGGCAGCTGGCGGTTTGATACGCTATGTGATATTGCATCGCCATCGAAATCGCGCTTGGTCGGCGGCAGAAAGGACGCCCCTGGCGTCACACGTTGCGTTACACTTCTATACCCGACAAAAAAAAAAAAAAAAAAAAAAAATCCGCCTCCATTCCACCCTGTGAAATTGGATGCACTGCGAAGCTATTGCCGACGCTAGGCAAGCACCACCACTACAAGCGACGTACGCCACGCGCGCACCGTACGTGTGCGAAAGTGCAGCACACATCCTCATTCTCCTAGGCCATCCTCCAAGCGCAAGTGCGGTATTGAACTAATTGAATTTCTCAAAGTATATTGCGTCAGAAAATTCGTAAAGTCCAACTTACACACAAGCTGCAGACATGATAGCTTCTGATTGTAACTCGAGTATGCGAGAATAACGGCAACGTCACGTGACGATATCGCTTGATGACGCAATCTGATGACGTCATCACATCAAACGTGCCATCACGCGATGACGTCTTCGTCAAGTGATGTGACCTGATGACGTCATGTGTCTCTTGGAGAAGCAGCACACTGCGCGCTTCCCGTTTCTTTGCACTGTCTCCGGGATCGGCCCACATTTTTGCGTGAGCGAGAGCCGCGCTCACGGACACGAAAAATCCCGACCGGCTAGAGGCTATCAGCTTCGCTGCAAAAAGCAAGACACTGTTGCAACGAAGTGTGGCCACAGTCGCGCGTCTCGTTGCCATGCCTGCGCTGCACTGCGAGGTGCAACCGTGCTACAGCCGCACAAAACGACGACGGTTCGCAGTTATCATTCGGCGTCCACGAGCGCCGGAACAGCACTAGCCTGAGTTCGGGCGAAGACGTGGATTTCCACAATACACAAGATTTGTACGATTACACAAGAACAACACGCCGTGTCGTCATTAGACAGTGATTCGCATAACATTATACCCACGTGGCGTGAAATGTGCGTAAAATTTTATTATACTATTGGAAATATTGGAAGCAAGTATGTCGATGGTCACCCAACAACATTAAATTGTTGGATAAATGAAAGGATGACGCAAGCTGAAATGAATCTTTAAACAGTAATTATAAAGTCCACCACCACTAGTGGAGCAACCATTTACATAATATAAAGATTCATACACAAAAAGAGAAATATAGCACTTTCCGTGAAGTAGACGACAGGACACCGAAAGAAAGTGTTCCATAGCATACACGAGATATGTCGCTTTTCAACAAGGAGCTCATCAAAATGTTCACAAGCTTGCTATCGACAGTTCCTACAAGCAGCGCACAGTTAGGACGGTCAACAGATACCCCATGGGCCGTAACTAGAGTTTGTTTTTGAAGCATAGTTTGTTTTTGAAGCATCGACAAAAAATGATTCTATGTTGTTATCGTTATTACGTGAATAATGCCTAGCTGATGTTTGCTGGCAGAAATATTTCACTTACCCTAAGAAACGGTAACTATCACTGTGGAAGAGAATGATTGGCGGCAAATTAGCAGTCCCAACTTTGATATGTAGCGTTTGACTAAACTATAAGGTGCAGTCGGCGTCACGCGTGATATCCAACTCTCCTACACAGACATTTAATAAAAATGCAGTGCAAGTTATACAGAATGTCAGACAGTGACAAGCTCCTTTCATTCAACTTTATTGCGCTTATTTTGCTGTCATAGCGTTTCGGCATTAGAGAGTGTGGGACGGCCACGTTAACTACACAACGCATGCGCGCACAATTACGGTACAAAACATTTTCAGTTAAAGATCACGGCGTGAGACATGACAAAATAATACGCTATAATACAGGTGTAACGAAACAAGACGTTGTTAGTACTGCTAGGCAAAAAAAAAATTACTGCGCTTACACACAAAGTCGTCTTGTAATGGCACTCATGTGCAATGAGATTAGTTATGTTCAAATCAAGCTCTTCAGAAATGCGTACAATAGTATGCGGCACCTGGTTTGCAGGTTTTCGCATGAAAGAATTATAAAAAGGTTTGTGTTGTTTCAGAGACGAACACACGCCATCCTTGCAAGAAGGTGATGGAAGCTGCGAAGAACGAAGAGCCATGGTTCGGCATCGAGCAGGAGTACGTGCTTCTGGAACAAAATGGCGTGCCGATGGGCTGGCCCAAGCAGAAACACACTTTTAAACGAGTCCGTGAGTAAATGTGGTTCTTTTTTAAGGGAAGCTTCTTTTGCCTCTTTCAGTTTGTTTTGCGTTCCGCTGGTGTTTTGTCACGAGTAACCTCGCCGTAGCGAGAGCCAAGATGCTATTCTGGATGTTGTCGAATTACGCTATATTGTCAAATTCGCCATCTTGAGGCAGTTCTGATTGGATCACATGGCTTTTACGGCCTCTATTATTGGTTCAACACGCGTAAATGTACAGACGGTTCTATTCGAACCCGAACAGCGACTGAAGGAAGGAAGGAAGGAAGGAAGGAAGGAAGGAAGGAAGGAAGGAAGGAAGGAAGGAAGGAAGGAAGGAAGGAAGGAAGGAAGGAAGGAAGGAAGGAAGCAAGCAAGAGAAAGGCAGAAGGCAAGGAGGTTAACCAGAATAACGTCCGGTTGGCTACCCTACACCGAGGAATGGGAAGAGGGAACACAAAGATGACAGGGAGAGAGAGGAGGGAAGGAAAGAAGGGAAATGAATGGTTAGTTCGCTGACGCGTGTGTTAGTGCACTAATAGTCACAGACGTTGACACAAGCCCGTCGTCCTCAAGAAGCACAAAAGTGCCTTCACCGCTTTATGGGCCGACGAGCGATTGGGGCGGTGTTCCAGCAGCATCTGCACCGAAAGCGTCCGATTGTCCAGTTTTTTTAGCGCGTTAACAAGTTGTTGTCTTTCTGGGGCACATCTTGGACAGTGGCACAGCAGGTGGTCAATAGTTTCGTCGGTGCCGCAGACCTCGCATGCTGCACTGTCGGTCATTCCAATTAATGTAGAGTATGCCTTTGTGAAGGCAACTCCTAACCAAAGGCGACAGAGAAGCGAAGCTTCACGTCGAGGAAGTCCGAATGGAGGTCGGAGTTGCAGTGAGGGGTTTAATTGATGCAGTCGTGTAAGTCGTAAGTTTGGCGAGTTCCACTCGGTCAGTGAGAGACTGCGTGCCAGGTGTCGAAGCTGCCTTGCGGCGTCTGTCCTCGAAAGTGGAATTGGAACGCTGAGCTCTTCTTGGTGTGATGTGCGAGCAGCGTTGTCTGCGGAATCATTGCCACTGATTCCACAATGACCAGGTACCCATTGAAATAAAACATCGTGGCCTTTTTGTTGGACGTGATGGTGAAGTTTCACGGTTTTGTATGTCAACTGTTCAGGACAGCCGCGTCGGATAACTGACTGCATGCACTGTAATGCCGGTTTTGAGTCTGAAAACACAGCCCATTTTGTAGGTCTTTCAGAATCAATGAATTCTAGTGCACGACGCAGAGCCGTTAGTTCTGCCGCTGTTGAGGTCTTGACATGCGATGTCTTGAACCACAGTGTTATTCCTCGCGTTGGTATAACCACCGCACCACCAGAACTGGACGACGTAGTCGATCCATCGGTATAGATGTGCACGTGGTTGCTGTACTTTTCATGCAAGAGGAGTAAGCTCAGTTGTTTTAGAGCAGGGGCCGGTACATCTGACTTCTGTAGTCCTGGAATCGTTATATGTACTTGTGGACGGCTCAAACACCACGGAGGAAGCACTGGCTTGGCCGCAGGTGCGTACCCTGAAGTAAACGATGCACGGTGTGCACTGACAGTAAAGAGCGACTGGAATGCCGATGTTGCTAGTGCGACCACCGTTAAAGCACTACTTACATGACATTTCCAACGTTTCATTTTTTTTCTAAATGTAGGTCCTGGTCATGATAATATGACTTTGCAAGCAGACCAAGGGAAGTGAAGCATACCCAACCCTGTCTAAAGCAACCTTTTCTTGCAGAAATCCGAACTAAGCCAGAAGAGCTGCAGAGAAATTGAATTAGATCAATTTTCCATCATTGTAACTCACATTTGAATATAACAATTACCCTTCAGTAAAAGGCAGTGCTCTTGGGTTACTGATAAATTTACCATTGCGAAGACAGGTAAGTAGCACGGACATGAAATTGTACATATTCTAGAGACATCGTTCAGCGGTCTTGTTTTTTTTTCTTGGGGGGGGGGGGGGGGGATTCTTTTTTTTTTCTTCCATTTCTGTTCGCATCGAAGCTTTCATGCTTTGTTCAATGCTTAACTACTGTTAGTAACGCCATCGCGCTGGAAGTGGCGGTGTCTAATGGTACAGGGAGCCGTGCCATCGACAAGTTTTTCGTGCCTGGCCTCTGCTTACTTCTCCTTGCTTGTCTACTCTCTCTCTCTCTCTCTCTCTCTACGCGTTAAAGAGAACGGAGAGAAAGAAAAGTAGAAGAAAGGGAAGAGCAAGAGGAGGAAGGAGAAGAAGAGAAAAAAGTGCTGCTTACTGCAGGCGGGCCTAGCTTTGCACAAGCTGCAAGCAACATTTTAGTTAAGCATCGCAATGGCATTATCAGTGGCCCCTTACTTTTATTTATTACCATATTTACCTTTGTTTACCACCCGCATTTGCGGGTCATCTGTTTAGAGCTACGATACCGAGACAGCTGGGGCTGTGCTCGTGTTCGTCACTCTGCATGACTTTCTTTTCTACATAGGACACAATTCACCAAATAAACGATTCGAGCCACAAGAGAATTTCAATGGAGATAGTATGCGATGCCACAATACTCCGTAAGAGCAGACAGGTGACGTAGTCCCTGGAAGCAAGTACAAGAACTTTAATGACAGTTAGCACCTTTCTGTAGGCTAGTTGGTGCGAACTTGCAAGTATAGGGGGTTAACACTGACTCATTGAGGTTGTCATATTGTAGTACAGCTGTCACGGTGGAAAGCTGAGCGTTACCTGAGCAGCACAGTGGAATCTGGGAAAACGGCTACGAAACGGCGTGCGTCACGTCATGTGAATACTCCCTATACTGAGCAGTTATAGCGCCAGCAGACGAAGAGGGCCCTAGCAAGGAACGAGACTAGACGGAACATTCACTTGATAATTTTCGCATTCTTTGCAAATTTCAGATAGCTAAGCGAAATAAGCAGACGAAAACAATCAGGTGATTTCACAGTAAGAGGCAATACTGACGTATTGACAATAATGACGTACACGTCTGGCTGCATGCGCTATTTCACGTCGCCGCACGTAGATTTCGGGCACCCCTTGAAAATTGCTATAAATAGGCCCTGGAACACGGAGGTTGGTTCATGAGTTACTGTTCGATGTAACATTAAAAAGGAAAACATAACTTGAAAGAATAACAGGAGAAAGAGCAATTGGAAGAAGTGAAAGAGGGCGAATAGGATCGGGAAATAGAAGAAGCGAGATGATTGTTTATTGCTGCGGGAAGACCTAGATTTGCAAACGCTATCGGCAAGTGTTCCGTCCGAGCGGCACTTATCAAGTGTGTTGAAGTCCGCTGTCTGTCATAATGTAGGACACCTTAGCGGCGAGGACGGAACTTAACCGGGTCGCAATAGGCTGCGCGCCATTTGCTCCTCCTCGCCGTTGGTACGACTGGCCTGTGTGCCAAACTATCCGTGTGACGTGGCTAGAACAGCGACAAAAGCCGGGACGTTAAAGGCGCTGAGAAGCCCAACGAGTGCACAAATTTGAACAAGCACACCTGGCACGATCCACGAGTATGCTCGCCGCCATCCTTGTGCTGAATGTTATTACCGCGAAGAGAGAGAGAGAGAGAGAGAGAGAGATAATAAACTTTAATAAAAAGAGCACGCGAGCGTAGGTAGCTCCTCCGCTCTGCAGTGGGTGGTCCCCTCAGTCCAGGAGTCCAGCGGCCGCTGTTAGCCTCTCGGTGGTCGGCATCCTTCAAGTCCTGTCCGTGAGCAAAAATTATCAACAGCAATGGCTCATACCCCCTAACCACGCAAAAATGAAATGGCTCATCCCCCGCGTAATACCGAGACTACAAGCACTCAGGAAAGTGAAGCTAACAACTAGTGCATACATTCATTGAAATCACGTATACAACGTACAGAACAGCGTATGTTTCAATAAAGAACAAGCTCAAAACTAGCATCTATCATCATCAGCAAAGGCTAATATCCCCGTAAGCAAGCAATAATGCCGTGGCTCACACCCCCGTAAGCAAGCAAAAAATGCACTGGCTCATCCCCCTCGTAATACAGCAACTACAAGCACTCAGCAAAGTGAAGCGAACAGTGCATACATTCATTGAAATCGCCCATGCAACACACAGAACAGCATACTTTTCAATAAAGAACAAGCTCAAAATCAGCGTCCGAACCATCAATCAAACATACCATCAAGCATTGCATACCCCCCTCAGCAGTTATAGTGACGGATCTGCAACAGCTTCGCTGGACCTCCGCTTTCGCAAGTCCGGGAGGGCGAGTCATTTTTGTTTTGCTGGGCACGGTTCGCACGGGTTAATGATAAACAGTTAGTTTCGCGACTTACGTTGTGCCACTGTGGTTGCTCACCATCGATACAACGTGATAACATTGTTACGCGAGAAGCGTTTACTTAAAAATGCAAGGCAGATCAATCGGGATGGTTGGCGTTTTTCGGGACCGGTAAGAGGCAGCCAGCCGAACGTGGTCTTCCTTCTCTACTCTGTCTCCATGGTCATTCGCGCTCTTTCTGCCCTCTGTTACGAGAGCTCGGCACAATATTTTCAGTCTCATTGACAAAGAGTGTGGGAGGTGCGTTCCTGGGACTCGTTTGTTTCGGGCTTCTCCTGCTCGTGGATAAGCGGTAAGGACCAGAGACGGTGCGAGCATTTTACGTTCGCTAAACAATATTTGTGCACGGAAGGACGCAGTGCACCAATTTGCGCACTGTCCCGCTTCCCCGGCCACTGCACTCTGTTTAAGTATTTCACTGCACGGGTTGCGAGAGCGCATATGTCACGTTTTCCAATTCACGTTAAGCTTTACCACGGTCGATTGGAACGTAGACATTCTGACAGCATTTCTTAAAACGCATTTTGCTTGCAGAAAGTTACTACTACGCCGTGGGTTCTGAAAACACTGCCGGCCGGCAAGTCGCCGACGCACACGTCAAAGCGTGTTCTTACGCCGGCGTCAAGCTTTATGGCTCCAACGTTGAAGCTGTCATCTCACAGGTAAATAGGCCACGAGTTCCAACAAATTTTTATCTCTAGGGCTTCCTCTAGCACACGTTATCCGTTATCTGACAAAGAGGTAGCCATGTATGGCCCGTCTTGTGGAGTCTTAAATGTCGTCCGGTCACTCCATGCATAGCAAGTAATGTACGCTGGCAGCTTACATATGAAGAAATACTGCCGCCGGTAGGTCGGCTCCCGAATCTGGTGGCTGCTGGCACAACACTATGCGCTGCTGTTCGTCAGCGAATGCAGTAACCGAGACGACAGGCGGCTACAACGTCTCGTTTGATGCGTTTTCTTCGGCTCTGCAGCGCACCAGCAAAACAAGCAGATGACGTTGAGAATGCTTCACAGCTTTGAGCAACTGCTGCCACCGCGTAGATGCCGCCACAAATGATGCACGTAACGTTGTGGCGTGAGCTGTGAGTCGCATCAAAAATACATGAGCAGCGGAACGCTATCTATGGCAGTCGTTATAGTAATGCAATGCAACACTGCCGGGTTGAATGAAGAACACCGCAGGATGACAGGTGAACGTGTTCCGTCTTTCTTGTCCTGTCGTCTGCGTTGTTCGCCATGCCATTCACAAACCTACTATGGCCCAATTTCGTACTCTCGTGCCTTTGGCTTATGGAGATTGTAACTTGAAGACTGTCGCCATAGTTATAAACTTGATTTAAAGAAAACAAGCAAGCTACTATAGCATTTATCGGGTTTGTTTTGTTGTCGGACACATAATTTTAACAGAACTCAGTGTGTGAACTTTCCTAAATAGTCACGTAAATGTCTTATTTCATAATTAATAATACATAATCTGGCGGTCATCCTGTGACCTTGCTTGCTCAGTGGGAGTACCAGATCGGACCCTTGCCCGGAGTCGAGGCGGGCGACCACCTGTGGATATCCCGCTACATTCTACAGCGCGTGGCCGAGGATTTCGACGTCGTGGTCAGCTTCGAGCCACGACCATTCAGGATCGCCAAACAGCCTGGTAACGCGGGTCACATCAACTTCAGCACCAAGTCTTCACGAAGCGAAGGAGGCCTCGAGTAAGCCATCTGTATAAGGCGTTCGAATGCATCTCTTACTGCCAGCTGTGTGCAGGATGAGAACTAATAAAATAAGAGCGGAGCTCGGGAAAATTTTTCCTCCTTCACGTGGATCGCTGCTGTAATATATGGGAAGTATATATGTTCATTGAAGGATGAGGATTTATCATAGTAGTACGGTTGCCATGATATAAGTGGTAATGGTCTAACGCGTTTTCGTTACATGCGGTTTTAGCAAGCGACTCCCTGTGACGATTTTAAAGACGTTACTCGTCAAAAAACAACATAAAATTGGCTTGAAGCTGTCGTTCGCCGCGGTAGGCCAATGGGTTATGGCGTTGCGCTGCGGAGCTCGAGGTCGGGGGTTCGATCGCGGCGGCCGCATTCCGATGTGGGCGGAGTGCAATAACTCTCGTGTATCGGTGCGTGGTAAATAAACTCACGTGTTCGAAATTATTCCGGAGTCCTCATAATCAGGTCGTGGATTTGGCAATTAAAGCCCCTGAATTTAGTTTGAAGTTCTCGCATTAGCTTCTCGTGACGTCGCGAGGATTACGTACATTGCATTGCAGGAACCAAATTGTCAGTGGACCTGCATAATTCTTTGCATATTACTACTCTTTAATTACTGGTCCAATTAATTACAGCCAAGGACTATATTTGGTTTTTCCTCTTTGTACGTTCTCGATATATGTTACCCTGGACCACTATGTTCAGTATTCTACGCACGATACTCTGTTCTACGTTCACTGTGGCTCCCTGACAAATGCCTTCGTGCTCATAAAATGCTCTGATATAAAGGGCTCTTAGCGTATAGAGAATGAGTGAATTCAGTCTCTGTCGTGAAGACAAAGAGACAGAAATTACTGAAAACCACTAAGCCTTTTCTGTTAATTCTCAATGATTTTGTTTGTGTTATGCTGTCCAGGCAGCTTAATGAGGCAAAGAATTATGTGGAAAGGAAGGAAATCCAACCAGGTTGCTCTTAATCGTTTGCTACCCTGCAAAATGGGAGGGGAAAGTGGGTAGCAAAGGAAAAAAAGGAAAAAGGAGAAGTGATACGAGTGCAAGCACAGCAGCGTTCACCGCTCAATTAAAAGAGGTGCAGCTAAAAAAAAAAAAAAACTAAAAAAAAGGCAGCCTGCGCGGATGACGTTCTAGTTCATGGTTTGAATGTTTTTTGTCCTGTGAGTGCTCTGTCGCCCAGCCGGCTTGCAGCGACACGCAAAGTGCGTCTGTTTGTTGATAAACTAAAGCACTAATTTCCGTATAAATAAATGACAGGGTCATTATGCACGAAATAACTCCTGTCGCTTCCTATACTCACTTCTATAAATTGCTTATGGCAAGTCAGTTCTGCGGAAATCCGCAGGGGGGAGGAACGTTCGTGTTGGTGTTAGCAGGCTAGGTGACTATTTGTCGCCGCCCCGTTTCAAAGGGGATGTCATTTAATCATCATCATCATCAAGCCAACATCTTATTTATTCATGTCAATAACAATGAAAAAAGTTCATGAAAAGTAAAATTGGTCTTGAAGCAAATTTGGCATCTTCTAGACAGTGGCGCGAAGCTAAGCAACTTTAACCAATTTTCCGAACTTACACAATTAAGACCCATTATAGCTTGGTGGTGCTGTCGTGGTCATGACATTCTCTTGCTTTCTTTATAATTTGTTTATGTTCGACCGTACCTTACCACAGGGCCGGTATCTTGTAACGATGCCTTACGACTTATTCTATAATAGTCCTTATCACCTCCACCGCTCACAGCTGGCTGATCCCATTGATAATGCGAGCGGACCGTCGCTCTGACCACTGACAAAGCGCGATAAGCGCGAAAAGGCATAAGCACCGGAAAGGCATCGCTACAAAATACCGGCCCAGGTCTCATGTCTGCTAACATGTTTGTTTGGTACAGCTTAGTTTGGATATTTCACATTTGCTAGATAATATCTGTTATAATATTCAATTACAGCAGTTAAAGAAAATTCCTGAAGCTTCAGAAGACGCTACCGTGCTTCAATATGTCCCATGGTTTATTTATTTATTTATTTATTTATTTATTTATTTATTTATTTATTTATTTATTTATTTATTTATTTATTTATTTATTTATTATTTATTTATTTAATTGTGAAGGAGGAAGAGAGGCAAGAAATATTGGGTGGAGCTAGACATCTATTCCTTGGCAATATAGCAATACTTCTTTTTCCTTGCAGTTGGATCAACCAGGCTATGGCCAAGCTAGAGCTCAAACACGAGCTCCACCTAGCAGCATATGACCCCAAGAAGGAGAAGTCAAACGAAGAGCGACTGCAGTGCAGCCTGATGGCTACGCCCCGTCGACAGTTTTCTGCAGGCGTCGCCACTAAGAAGGACGTGTGCGTGCGCGTGCCCCGACAGACTCAGGCGGCTGGTCGAGGATATTTCGAAGACCGCAGGCCGGGTGCCAACGTGGAACCTTACCGGGCCATGCAAGCTCTCGTGGAAACACTCTGTTTAGACGAATAACGCGGCGGCATCATTCGTTCGCGTATACAAGTGATTACCATGTTTGGAACATTGTGCTAAAACAATCTGCTTTTCTCATCGAAAGTGACGTCCCCGTAGAAAGAGTGGTATACGCAAGGCAAACTGGCGCGCTCGTCAGCGCTGACGGCGCTGACGGCGCGTTGATTTTCCGATCATGTGTGTTCACGTAAGAGTGATTGTCTCGATTAGTAGTAACAGATAGTAACGTTTTGAACAGGTAAACGCCATAAAATAATGGGACGGGACACCAGGTTGCTTTCACGCTGGAAAACTGGAGAAGGTTCACGTAGAAGTGACGCCTGCAGAGGAAAGGATGTTCCATATCCACTGCCAAGGCCGTGATTGGTGGTGCTGGCCAGCACTTCCAGGCTTAGTTATAATATAGAAAAACATACCCCAGAAAGTGGATGGGAAAATGGCACCGCGGTAGCTCAATTGGTAAAAGCATCGCACGCGTAATGCGAAGACGTGGGTTCGTGTCCCACCTGCAGCCAGTTGTTTTTTCATCCACTTTCATTTCCATTTATTTATCAATTATTTAACCCAAATAAGAACTGCCGATAATTTCCCCCACGCAGTCTTTGGCGTCATTGTTTGGTGGCTTCTTATGATATGGTTAATGAAAATCTAGTCCTTCGGTTTCCTTTTTTTAAAGTTAAATGACTGTCCAGGCTATCTAATTGCTTATAGCACTTATTTCTATGAACTACTTGCCGTTTCGGCACCCAGTAAATGGATGCATAATAACATCATGGTACGCTGGCTTCCCCCGTCATAGTGATCGCTTTTTTTGCCACACGCGAGCGCTACCGCGCAGCGCTCTCGTGCATTTATCTCATGAGCAAAGTTGTCATGTCATACCATAACTTCTTGCCACATGACGTGAGAAAATTTTGCTTTGTCTAATGATGACAGGATAATTCCGATTGCGCCAGGTCCGGCATCCTATGACCAACATGAGTATTGATTAACATGTCTCATGTTTCCCAAGCTTCATAATTCCTAAGTGTCAGCCTTTTACGTGTGAGGAGTGCGTGGTGGTGTTGTGCCTACTTTGAAGGTAGGCGTCAGTACTACCTTTCTATCTCTGTCATCTTTTCGTCCCCCTTTCCCACGCACGTCTGGCCGATGTTCAGGTGTCTGCCACCTGCTAGACAGTTAGGGTGTGATCAGCAGGCTATTGTATTCTCAGCCAACCAAGCTATCGCTCTATCTCCTCCAAAGGCCCGACCACACGGAGCCCGGGATATGCGTCTCGCTAAGCGTATAACTGAGCGTACGCGTCACTGAGTCCGTAAGCGTGTGAAGAAGGGAAGGGCTAGTAGCCACACAATACAAATATACCTGGTAGTGAAGCTTCCATAGAAGCTCATACGTTCAAAACATGACAGTTCATAGGCGGTTCATGGGGCTTAGCGCCATCTACGTGAGGAGGGAAGACTTCCGGTGGAAGAAAGAATAGTCATATCCGTTAAAAACAGAAGTGACGTCATTTTATTTTCAGAGGCCTGCCATTAGCCCTGTATATTCAAATGCCCCGCCATTCGACTTGATGGGCGTTCCGAGCTTTCAGCGCGGAAAGCGATGCAAGAAAAGGTGAGCTCTACGGGCGTCGGCATCGCATCCCTGCACAGAACATACTTTCTTTGGAGGCCCACGAATGCTTTGGGCGTAGAGTGCTCGTCCTTTCGTCGTACGCCAAGCCCATCGGCCAACGCTGTCGCACGAAAACAACTAAAGTAAACAATTATCTGGCGGTCGCAACTCACTACTTTTGGCTGATGAGGATAAGAAAGAATGAAACTACCCGCGTCACCAAATTCAGACAAGCGTCGACAAGCAAAACAACATGTGTGGGGGGCGTACACTTCAAGAGCTGCATTGCATTGCAAGTGATAGCGGCGTCTATCGGTGGGCGCTCTTACGGCGGGAGCTGAAAAAAGGTATTTATTAATAATGTTCAAGTAAAATAGAGGTGTCTCTTCATTTTTCGCCATGCGCATATAAAATTGATCAGCAATTTTATTTTCGTTGAATGAATCTAACTGTGTCTCGCTTTAATTGAAAAAACGCTTTTTCCTTTCCCAATGTTTGTTCCCTCCAAACATCACCATCATCATCAGCCTATATTTATGTCCACTGCAGGACGAAGGCGATCTCCAAATACCCCTGTCTTGCGCTAGCGTATTCCAACTTGCGCCTGCAAATTTCCTAACTTCATCACCACACCTGGTTTTCTGGCGTCCTCGACTGTGCTTCCCTTCTCTTGGTATCCATTCTGTAACCCTAATGGTCCATCAGTTATCCATCCTACGCATTACATGGCGTGCCCAGCTCCATTTCTTCCGCTTAATGTTAACTACAATATTGTCTATCCCCGTTTGTTCTCTGATCCACACCGCTCTCTTCCTGTCTCTTAACGTTACTCCTAAAATTTTTCATTCCATCGCTCTTTGTGTGATCCTTAATTTGTTCTCGAGCTTCTTTGTTAGCCTCCTAGTTTCTGCCCCATATGTTAGCACCGGAAGAATGCAATGATTGTACACTTTTCTTTTCAACGACAGTGGGAAGCACCCAGTCAGGATTTGGCAATGCCTGCCGTACCCTCCAAACATAGTCACACTTCAATCAGTGCTCCCATAACCACCCTTGCTGATGTCGGTGACAATTCGTTCTGAACCGCTTTTCGCCCAAAGCTTCACGACCAATGTGGATCGACCTTGCACGATACGCGCACAAGTGAGC
This sequence comes from Dermacentor silvarum, assembly GCF_013339745.2. Classification (NCBI taxonomy): domain Eukaryota; kingdom Metazoa; phylum Arthropoda; class Arachnida; order Ixodida; family Ixodidae; genus Dermacentor; species Dermacentor silvarum. The sequence goes on from NC_051157.2 coordinate 16,488,780, forward strand.
GCTTCACTGCGCGTAGCATACACAGTGCTGCTAGAATCACCTTCGCAGGAAACGTTCGTTTTTGGGTTTGAAGAAAGAAATTTATTCTTAACTTGGGCAAAAGAGGCAATCGCGATAGAGAAATCTGATACCGATCTAGCTCGGTTGAAATTTCATTGCAACTACCGGAAGTATGACACTCGTATAAAACTTTAAAAAAATTATGGGGTTTTACGTGCCAAAACCAGTACTGATTATGAGGCACGCCGTAGTGGGGGACTCCGGAAATTTGGACCACCTGGGGTTCTTTAACGTGCACCTAAATCTAAGTACACGGGTGTTTGAGCACTTGCCTGTTACGGCAGCGTTGGGCATCACATTTCTCGCCGTCTCGTCCAACAACCAAATGTTGTTTTACGGTGCTTGTGCTTCACAAGTGCAGGCAGAGCCTAAACGGAGGCGACCAGTGGTACATTGTTGAAAGCGTCCATCATCTTTGCGCGACACGGAACCAGGGGTGACTCGCGCAGTCAGCAGGATTCCGAAGCAACATGTTTCCAAATTGGCGCCGGATGTTTACATGCCGGCCACGTGACGGCCGTACGGCGCACAGGCTGCCAGTTCCGTCACGTAGGCTCAAAATGACGCTCAAAAATTGGAGGACGTTTAAGCTTCGCCTTTAAGACTAGAACGCGATAGCGTTATCGGGACCCATTCGCATCGCATCGTTCGCATCCGGCAAGTAGGCTTCATTCAATGCAGCACAGAACGTGGAAAAGCCAGCTTACAAAGACCAAGCTTACGCCGATCCCCTTAAAGTCGGCTTCACTTTTAAATAAAAATGCATTGCTGGGAAGACGTTTTTTTGAGAGGCAATATAAGTCGTCGTATATATAAGACCCAAGGACCTTTTTTTCATTATTTTATTAATTGTTTGGTATTGTCCTGACGCGCGCGCGTGTCCAAAACGCATTAGGCAGGCCAAGTTCCAATTTGACCTGCCGTAGGGAGCCTACATGCAAGTAGGCTCCCTAACCGATGATGATGATGATGATTTATTGTCATCCCCTTTGAAACGGGGCGGCGACAAATAGTCACCCAGCCTGCTTGACTTAATTAGGTATACTATACATGTTCTTTATCTAGCATTTTTGTATACCTCTCATGATTTTTCTTTTTCAAAAATTTACCTTGTGCCGCTGCCTATGATTTTAAGAGATCAGGTCGTATCTCCTGCCGAGGATGTGAGCGCCATCTGGATAATATTTTGGCAAGTAGCCCACCCGAGCACGTGGTAGCCTACCCTGTAAAAATTCTGCCAAAAGGAGTTTGTGTTTGAGTTTCCTCGAAACAGAATTAAGTTTTCTCGTACACTCAAATAACAGTCCGACGCCACCATGTCTGTAGGTTGTGCTTAAGTTGTATTTTACCATTTTTCTGATGGATTTCACTGTGAGAAATTCAATGTTTTTTTTTATTATTTTCCACTAACACCTTGCACCACGAAAAAGGGCCTGCGCGGTCGGGGTGGTTGCGGATGATTTTCTCCGCCAAGGACGCCGACATTCACGCCGGCGCCGACGCCGGATTTTCTGCGACACGGAGCCCTTAACGCTGTCTAGGGTGCCTCGATGCCAGCGCCGCCGTTCAGGGTGGTGCCATCCTTTGACCGCACCCGCGCCGCCGCTTTCTCGCTGCGACGCCATCTTGAGTCACAGCGAGCGGTTGCGAGTGCTTGGTGCCGGTGCTTAGTTCGAGACACAGTGCGCGCGGATGCTTCGCTGACGCTTCTACTTGCTGGACAGTGTTCAGCCGCATGAATGACAAGCTTGTCAAGTGCATCGAGTCGACATGACGGGCTGTTGTGTTCCCAAGTGCTCCGGATCGACGCGTAAAGGGCTTCGTTGTTTACGCTTCCCCCGGGACCCAGAGCGAAGGAAGAGATGGGAAGCCCAAGTAAAGCGGTATCACTGGAAGGCAACGGATAGCTCCTACATTTGCGAGGTAAGTGTCAAGAAAGTTTAGACTATCGCATCGTGTTTTTCATTTCAATAAGAAAGTATTCTCTGATCCTCGCTCACGTACCTACGTTCGCTCACGAACTAAGCACTGCACCGATGCTGTCTGAGTAGCCTATGGTTTGCGAGCGCGCGTCGCATAGGCTTTTGCCGTTTTGATCGGCGCAGTCTATGCGAGTAGTACCCTTATTTTAAGTACTGACGAAAATGCTTCGCCGCGAAATAGCCTTACATTAGCTACAAATCGCCATGTAAACCACCTATTTTACTTTTTCACGGGAAGCACACATCGTCGTCTCTTGTTTCTTGTTTTTTTTTTCCCCTCAGTTTCTTTTTTCGCTACTGGTTATTTGGGACTAAAGAACGCAGCGCTTCTTCTGGGGAGAGCGGCTGTTGTGTACGTGGCAAGCGAAGCATTGTGATTTTCTCTATTCTCAGCAGATATCTTGCGGATCTCAGGTTGTTACGTTATATAGCTGATTTTTTAGACGAATATATTTGTAGCGTGGTGCTCGTAAGCCGATGATCATTCGTGCTCATTCCCGATCGTAGTGGGTACTGTGACGGTCTTTAAATGCCTGTGCACGGTATGCCCAGGTGTAGTAGAGTTAAGGGGCCTCATGGGACCAAAATGTTTCGGCGGTTTCTGGCATGGTGTCTGTTGTAGCCTGTGCATTTCTTCGAAACGTGTGAAGCGAGGTAATACAGCATTACTCCTGCGAAAATTTATTTTTAAGCACTGTAATGGGTTCGCTGTATTTACAAGGCAACTTTTCATATCAATAATCACTTTTGTTGTTTTACTTGTACTTAGAAACACTTTCAAGAGGACCAGTACGAGGGAAATCGACAGGATGGGCGCCGTCTGTTAAAGTCAACAGCCCTACATCATCATGGACTATATTTTCGAAGTGAAAAACATTGCTAATCTGTATTTGACTGTCTTAGTTTCATTTACGGTTTTTGTACGCGATATTTATGCAGTGTTGTTTATTTTTTCAATGTAGTTATCAGTGTTCTAATGGTTATTTATAAAATGTTCTATACTCGCCATCGATGTGTTTGGCTGATGCGACGTATTCGATGGTAGCTGATGTATTCTGGCTGGATATCTTGATTAATATTACCCGCGGTTGCGTTTTCTTGTTTGCATTCTTGTTTTCGATTTATATTGTGTGTAATAAGGTTGATATACTCACTTGAACACCCCCCCCCCCCCCCCCCCATGTATTGAATAAATAAAAAAAAAAAACTCTCCCTATCCCGAATTGTGTGTCGAGCCTACCTTGCGAATTTCTTTTATCTCGTCTTTCAACATAGCCTTCAGGCGCCACACAGTACATATAATTTTTCATGTACATATCTCTCATGATTGATTGTACTAGACATTATAAGTAAATGTATTTTGTGCATCGTTTGGTTTCTTGTGTGTACTACGCAAGATTGACCCAGACAAGTTACGTTACATGTTTCTCTACAGCACTAACTAAACCTTATTTTCACATCGCAGTTATTTTTACACCAGCTTAATCCTGTCAGCACACAGTTTTGTGGGCAAAAAAAGCAAAATGCGCGTAGATATCGTCAAATAATTGCAACGAACGCGAAGAGCACGCGCAACGCAAGAGAAACTAACCGCCGTGCGCGAGTGGCTGGCTACGGTAAAGGAGGCGTGACGTGTAAACCAAAATACAACAGCGAAAAAGAAAAACTTCCACACACAGGGGGTCGCAAACCTTATATACTAAGCATCGAAGTGCAAAAAAAAAATAGTGCGTATTTCAAACATACACACGGCATATTAAATGTGATTGAATTAGGCAACTTGGGGCATGTTCCCGGCGCCATACATTTACGTCTTGGACCTTCGACGAGTTAACGGCTATTGGTTATAAAGATGTGCAGATGCGATACCGATAAAAAAAATCCTCAGCAAGGCAAAGCACTTGGATGTGCGCCGCGAGTAACACTATTTATGAACGCAAGCGTAGCTGAGTCTCAGCTCGTGTGATTCAATATGGCGGCGCCAGCGGGGTTGTCTCCACCCTGAACGGCGGCGCTGGGCATCGAGGCACCCTAACTACCCTAACGCCATGGAGGTAAAAGTTTTTTCCTTCCTCCATGCCTAACGCTGTCGCGTTAAAAGCAAGCCTGCTTGACGCGCGCGCGGGCTGCGCGCCTCTCCTCTCATGACGCGTACGACACGCGCGCAGGGCTTCGCAGACGCGTGACGCGTAGCCAGGCGCGTGCGATTAGCCGCGTGTGGTTCGGCCAACCGCGCGCACATTTATTAGTTTGGGATCTTGCGCCGTTTTAATGTTCCCCTGCCGCTAGGCGTCACTGGCGGATCCCGAAGGAGCGCCCTGGGGTTCCTGGGGTCCCGACGCAATCCCCCCCTCTTAGTTTATCACTGAACGTTTCGGATGAGCATTAACCCGCACCTTCAGGCTTCCCTGAATCCGGCCTTGGCGGGCTTTTTGTCCTTTCATGCAATATTAATAATGTTAATTGTACGTGCGTTTCTCCTCTTGTCTTTGTGAATTTGCGCAGTTCGAACTAAAGTTGCGTTTATGTGGGTAAATATAGGGATGGATGGATGAATGAAGTTGATGCGCAGTGGAAGCCGTGGGGAGGTAAGGGGCACCGAGGAAGAAGGTCTGCCTCACTCGGCTGTTTACTCGTATTTACGCTTCCGGCGTGGTCTCGTTCTCACGCTCCCGATCTTGACTCCAAGCTGCTGTCGTTGTAGCGAATAAATAACGCTGTCACTTGACACGCCTGTTGCCTCATAAGTTCACAGTCCTTTAAGCTTTGCTCTCTTGAGAATCGAGAAGTGGCGCTGAATTTGTTGCATTTTAGACATAAGACTTCTGCGTTGCTCGGGGTTTATGCAGTTTATTAGCACTCGGTTTCTTTCTTTAGCTCTTGTCTTATGTACAGAATGAGAATAAGTTCATACAGCACATAAAACAAACGTGCAGGATATTTTTCTTCCCATAAAAAAAAAAACTGTACAAATGAAGTCTGCATGCATAAATAATCTGTTTAACATAGCAAAAAACGACCACCCCTTCCCCCTCGCTATCTCCAATAAAAGAAGTTGAATAAAAATAAAAATAAAGGTGGCCTATTCGCAATTACTCATGACTTTGCTACAGCTATTAATTCTCGACAGCAAACAGATGCAATATTTATCGATTTCTCTAAGGCATATTCGACCGCGTCCTACACTCGTTACTCATAGCAAAACTAGAATTATTTGGTGTTAATTCAAAAATTGTCTCTTGGATTGCAGCTTGTCTCGCCAACCGCATGCAGTATGCCAGCTTTAATAATGCTGAATCTGATCGTGTTAAGATGTTTTCTGGCGTACCACAGAGATCTGTACTAGGACCAACACTATTCATAATTTACGTTAACGACATTTATACTTGCATGAAACCAGGTGTTACAATGAGACTCTGCAGACGACTACGTAATATGCACTCTGGCTAATAAAGCGGAGGACCAAGGAAATCTTAACAAATCCTGAGATAATATTGGCAACTGGTGTAATAGACATGACATGCAAATCAACACCGATAAAACAATGTGCATTACGGTTACTCATAGAAAGACACCTCTCCATTTTCAGTACACGCTTTTCAGTAGACATCAAACGGGTAAATACCGTAAAGTACTTGGGGGTCAGATTAACGCAGTCTTTAAAGTGGGATGTCCATATCGATCAAATTTATAGACGAGCATTCAAGCAACTAGGATTTTTAAGGAAAAAGCTAGTTAGTACGTCCGCCCAGGTGAAACCAACAGCGTACAAAACAATTCTTAGACCCATCTTAGAATATGCAGCAATAGTCTGGAACCTACACCAAAAACACTTGACCGACATGTTAGAAAAAAGCCAAAACGGGGCACTTAAGATTTGTTTATTCAAAGTATGCCAGAATAGAGAGCGTTACTACTTTCCGTATGCATTGCAAGCCCGTATCGCAACTCTGACTAGCCGGCGTAAGCTAGCCTCCCTAAAGTTTCTTTTCCTTCTTTCTCACAATTTAGTAAATATAAATAAGAACGAAAACTTGAAATCTGCGAACCGTCACTCGAGGAGAAAATTAATAACCACGAGAAATGTATACGCCCTTTCCTCCCACGCTGTAACACGTTTAAGTATTCATTCTTCCCTTCAGCTATCGAAATGTGGAATGACCTGCCGAATCACATCGTCAATGCGGAATCAGTTGACACATTTTTGTCAATTGCAGAACCTTATTTTGACTTACTGCATTAAGCCGCTAGTGTTCGGCACGCTCCGCCCCCTTCGCGCACCAAGCGTAGCGGCGAAAGACCGGGCGCGAGGATGACGTCAATATAGGGGTCACGTGAGCCTTCTATTCGAATCACGCTTCTCGCCGATACCTAAGATGACGTCACAATCGTCTTTGCCGTCAGAGCCCGTTAAACGACCAGCGGCGGTGACTTCTGGCCTGTTAAAATATGATTTTCGTATTCAGGGGGTGAAAAACTATAATAATTCGTTAAAAGCTCACTTTTTTTTTTTTTTTTGAAAAGTGCTTCAGCTGCCCTGCAAGTGATGGAGCTAGCTTAAGATAACTGATTTTTCTGCGTAGCGGCACCGACAAAGGTACGGTTGCAGATCTTTACCGCAAATGGCGAGAAAATGCATGCGGCGTTATAGAAATTGACATTATCTTGGTGATTTAGGCGTTATATAGCGCAGAAAGAATGATCTATTTCGAAAAGATGCTTGGTCACGTTTATTGTTCCCGGCTGTACTGCGTCTAGCAAGTGCATTCGACGTGTCCCGCCATCACCCTATGCAAATTTGAGGGCTTACTGCTACGTGATGTTAACTCTCAATGAAGTCTTCGGCTCTCCAGCTCATTTCCCTGCTTACAGACCCATTAAAATCATATTGCGCTGCATAGTGTTGAAAACTATTATCCCGCGAACAACCACGTGTCACCACAAAATCTCGGAGGATATGCGCTGACGGCGATATACATTTCCTAGTTTTCCGAAAGATGGAGCCACTGCGCTAGGCAGAAACTTCGTAAGAATCACGGTTGAGGTCGCATTTTCCCCTTTCCACGGCGGGGGAAGCGCCCGTTTTTCTTGGCTATACTAGTCCCTGATGTATACAAATAAATCTGTACAAATAAATGACGATGTGTAGAAATGAATGCATGAATGATGCTTATTGTTTATTCAATGCAAGGCACACATTTGCTATTGTGCTAGAAAAATTGTGCGCTAAAGTTTAGGACAAAATTTCCATTTGGTCGCACTTCGATCCCTCCCACTCTCTCTATCTTGTGCAATGATATTCTGGTTTACTTTACTGAAAGAGAGGGATGGTGATGATGGTCATGTGAAACATGGTCGAAGCAGCGCATTGTATTTTTTTTTTTTTTCCTGTGCACTGTTCACTCTGAAACCGTTATTCCGAACGGAACACTTTAGGCTGTACACGGTACGTCTCTAGCCGAGGTGTGCCTCCAGCCGATCTCCCCGTCCTGTACCCTCTCCTTACCGTTCATACCCTCGCGCCATGTGGCTTATGGTCTGTGGTCACATGCTGCCTCCACGCAAACCCAGGTAAAACTTTTTTGACCCACTTGACCCAATTTGACCCAGTTGAAGTGGGTCATTGAACAGGCACCACTTGACAAGTGGGACCTTTTGGCAAGTTGAACCACCTGACCCATTTCACTTCAAGAATAGGAAGCATGTTTTTTCAGCTGCAAGGTTATTTCCAATTAGAAACCGTGTAGTTCCCAGCTAGAAGGTACCTTATCTTCAGCTGGGACCAACAGACATTCCAGCTAGAAATGTAAAGATTTCCCAGCTGAAACGTTCATTATTTCCAGCGAGAGACAGGAAATGTTCCTGTTAAATTTCCAGCTTTAAACCACAAACTGATCTCGTTAGTGGTGAGCAATGCCCAGGTGCAATCCCAAGGTGGATGTTCACATCAAGCGGGATTCATTTTATTGAGAACTCACGTGGATCTCAGCTGGCTGCTGTCGCGTGTCATCTAGTTTGTTTATGCTGAAATTTGCGGTAAAACCATCTGGTCCAATAAACTATACGCAGCCGAAGCAGCATAATATTGAAACTTGAAATGTTTTATTTCAACGCTTGCAGCAAATGTTGTAGAACCGTATCTTGAGTGCTTCCTTAAGACGTGGGAAGCCCTTACATATTTCCTTATACACATTCTGAAAGAAATGTTGACACCTAGTCAGTGAAAATTAAAGCAATCATGGCTTAATACACTCATTTATAGAAAAATTGAGCTTTAAAAAATCATGTACGTGGATAGTATCAACAGCCTTGAAACAACACCACAATACCTCTTGCACAGTTTATGCAGTGGAAAGCCGAGATGGTCCTTAGCCCGAGCTATTGGCTACATAAACGATGAAATGATTATTAACTTCTGTTTGGCGTCATTTATTGTGGTATTTATTATGAATAGACTTTAAATAAGTTCATTTGAACATTTAATGAAATGTACGATGTAAGTCAAGACACCCAGATAGACGTTTTTCTGATAAATAATTCAGAATCATGAGGGCCAGTTTTTTAATGTTATTTTTGTTTTCAACTAAGTCGACTGTCTACCGTTCGAGGCAGCAAGATGTTTGCGAAGACGCACTTGCAGTGCAAGCACATCCTAAAAGCGCCTGTATAATGTGGGGCAGATTATACATACGTAATAGTATATGCTTCCTAGGTGTATGTGCAACACTAGGCACAGACACTGCACGCCACTGTTTCGCAGTGATGCAAACTCGTAAGCATATCGCGCGTGAACACTGCATAAGAGCACAGGCCAATGACACTGAATAAAGCATGCTAATGTTCGGATGCCAGCAATGCACACTCCCTCCTTCTGAGCGTCGGCTACTGAATCCCTCTAATCATTAGCGACATGTTTCTAGCCAAACTCGAAAGAGACCTTTCACGGCGCCTCGAAGATAGTAATGTTTTAAAAACTTCAGGTATTTTGACGATTACCTGTTTATAATTAACTGTGACAAAGATTCCTTCAATTCCGAATTTCCTAACCTACTAACGGTAATCAAACAAAGCTTGCAGCCAGTGGTGGTAACGCACGAACTGCATGGATCGGATGGTTTTCTAAGGTTTTTAGACATCGTGTTTCTTTTTTTGGTCTATCGCAACTGTTGGTACTACGTACCCAGAGGAAACAAACTGCTACCCTACAAGTTGGCGCACCAAACGAAGTGTTGTTAGATTGTACTTCGATAATGCCCTGAATAAATCATGCTGCCACTGTGTTATACTGAAAGTGTCTACTCGATCCAGTCGCCACTTGTATGCAAGTTGCCCTATGCAACTGCATACTGCATATGCACTGCCGAATTTTCCCTGAAACAATTTGGTTGTGGATGGGTATGCTAATGCTGTGAACCCAGGGTCCGTGAACAAATTGTTGTTTGTGCCCTACTTACACAAAAATTTGCACGTCTTGAAGACAGCACAACGTGCAAGAGGAAGAGCAGTGTTTTCTGTCCAATGCAAATTGCCTAGGATTTGCAAGATCAGCAACCAGCATAATAGCAATCAGCAAGACTGCAACAAACGGTCCGAAAACTAGATACAGGACCTGTAGAGAGTGCGTAATGCATGAAATACTCCTCTCCTGTGGCAAATACTACGTCGGGCAGACACTTCGCTGCCTACATGACAGGCTCGGAGAATATAACAGCATCGTAAAGAAAAAAAAAAAGTCGTGATGGTTGAAGCGTTGCACTGTAGCACCTGTGGATGTCGTCTGCTCTTCAGAGTTGCGCTGTTTGTACAAAAAATAAAGACATTCTAAGTACACCGATAGTTGAATCCGATAAAACTGATGGTTTCGGTTCTCAATGTGTGAGCATTTCTTACTAATCCCTGTCAAAAAGAGTTATCGTTTCTGAATGCTGAATAGTCTGCACATGGCATCTAAGCCACTTGAGTGTCATTTCTGTGTTTTTATATACACGCGTCTTGTTTCAAATAAAATAATTTGCTGACGTTAACCCATGGGCTGTACCCTTCTTTTGTCCATGTTTCATGCGCTTTACTTGCACTATGTCATACATTGCTATACTGATTAGTTTCTACCTAGCAAATGTGTTCGGAGGAATAGAAATAACGCATGAGTTAATACATTTGCACCACAGATTCAACCGCAATAGAAAGATTTAAAAAATGAAAAAAAAAATCAAGGCAGACTTATTTAATTGAAGGCCCAGTTCGCGTCTCCGTTATCCGAATCAAAGGCGAAATACTTTAACCACCCGCTCTCTAACTTTTTGAAACGTAACCAATGAATTCTGGCGGTACCTGAACGAAGCGAACAAAGGACTGACCGTGATATCGGTAGACGACCGTGTTGTCAACATTGCAAACCAGTTCAATCACTATTTCCACTACATATTCACTCAGGACCACCATTCCGATACGAGCAGTAATTTCCTTCACATCATATCAGCAGATTTCATAACTTTCGAAGCTGTCTTCTTGTGGCATATCGGTACACGTGTGTTCGTGATAGTACTTTTCCTTTCTGTAACTCGGCCCATATCATCACTCACTCTTGCCCACTGTGTGTATTATAAGCGCCTGGCGCGACGCAGGGCCGAGCATTCCTTCTGTACCATTTCTGTCTTTCGTTATGTGGTGCCCGCAGCTAAGTTTCTGCCATGCAATAAACCATGTTCGAGTATGGTCTACGGAAGCCTCCCCCCACCCGACACTTTGTTACTGAATCTTAAGGCTAAGAACTGTCGGTCAACACAGTTCACCTAACTCATTTTTGCAGCGCTATGCCTAACCTATTGGGCACGTCCTAACTCCTCTTTTTTGTCTTACATTCAGTTATTCTATACTTCCTGATGATTGGTGTACGACGCGCCTAGTTCCGGTCCTTACGAACGGCGACCGCATGAATGTGGAAAACTACCAGCCTATATCGATAACTTCCGCTCCCTGCGAGCTTTTAGAACTAATCATTTCACATTACATAATGTCTTTTAGTGAACAAAAAAGAGTACTATGACTCCCTTTCAGCATGATTTTAGGAAAATTCTGCTTACTACCACCCAACTCGACTCCACTATTAATGGCTTCGCAAAAGCACTTCATAAGGGCACCCCAATAGAGGCTATTTACTTAAATTTTAAAAGAGCCTTCGACAGCGTCTGTCATGGTAAACTTATCATGAAGCTATCTGGTATTCGTCTGCTCATTAATATAATTAACTGGATTTGCTCTTACCTCACTAACCGGAAACAGTTTGTCAAGGTTGAAGTTTGCAGCTCTGAAGTTCTGCCTGTAATCTCGAGAGCTCCCCAGGTTAATGTCTTCGGCTCTCTTGTTTCTGATCTTCGTCAATCACACCGTTTCATTAGACACCTCCACTATAATCTTAAAGCTTTTTCCAGATGACTGCATTCTTTACAAACCAATTAGGTATGGGAAGGACCACAGTGCTTGCAGAACTGCCTAAATTCCGTCTGTGATTAGGGCAACGTCTGGTCGATGGAATGAAACAGTAAATCTGCCTTTATACGAATCCCAAGATACTAGGCCATTGACATTTAGGTGTACGCTAAGTAACAATCCTTTGATTGAGGTTTACAAATATTAGCACCTAAGAGTCACGATAACACTTCTTGCCTTCAATACTTTCACTATTTGACCCCGTCTGGAGTACGCATGTGCTGCCTGGGACCCGTATTTTAGGAAGGACATTTATAAAGTTGAAATTATTCATAGAAGAGCAGTACTATTCATCTATAACGCCTATAAGAATCTTGAGTAGCCTTCATCACTGATGACTATAGTAATTGATATTCCGCTTTTAGAACAGCGCAGAGCTATAGCCAGGCTCAAGTTTTATTTTCTCGCTTCACACGCGGCAGTTTATTACCAATCGCCTGATACATATCTTTCTACCACTTTTTCACGGCAGACCAGGCATAGTCATAATCACGGCCTGGCACCATACATCGTGCATACTAACATTTTCAAATACGTATTTTTTCGAAGAACCATAAGCGAAAGGAACGCAGTGCCTTCCGATGCTATTGCGGAACGTGGCATTCCTGATTCTGAAAAACAAAAAAAACATGTAACCATTTTATTAAAACTTCATGGATGCTAACGCCATGCTCTTATCTGCAATGTACGCGTTGTGTTTGCTATTGCTTTGTGCGCATAGGGCTGTTTTTACACAGCTGTGTAATTTATGTTTCCGACTGTTTTAATCACGTTTGCTTGGCTATGCTTCTTTTGTTTGTGCGCAAATGTTTGCTTTATTTAGTTGTATAACTCATTCCAGATTTTGTTCACTGTGTTCATTTTTCGTCCCTCCTGCACGGTCTCGGAATTGCTGTTTGTAATAAACAATGAAATACATATTAATTATCCTTCTAACAGAAAGAGTCACCTAACAAATCCTAATTCAAGACTTCAACCCTGTAATCCGAGGAATTCTTGGCCACTTTCTGTCATGCAAAATCGAAACGCTCCAGATTGTTGCAGCGCAATGAACTCCGACGAGTTCACTAAGAAAACCATTAACTGGCCCGTTTGAAAAACTCAGCTGTTACCGTCCTTAGCAGATGACAATGAGTAATGAGACTGTTTATGCATTACCGTCGGGCGAGCATGCGAACCTCCTTATCAAGAAATGACCTCGTTCTCGTTTCATGCTAACCACATGATGAGTCGCAAACAAGGTCACCTATGGGCCTCTGCTAAGGACTCCGTGACAGTTGCGGTATCCGGACGGTGCAGTTGGTTTATTTATTAGACAGTTTTAACAGAGCGTTACCGTATAGCACGAACGTTACCGTATACTGGCTGCCAAGACTGCGCATGCTGCGGAGTTTAGCGGTCTCCGGTATAAGTTTACCGGAACGCTCCGCCATATACCATGTTCGCGCAACAACGTGGCAGCACCGAGGCTGCCTGATTCGATTCTAATTCGCCCGTGATACTTGCTCTGCGTCATGACACATGAAATAGATGGTAAAATCGGTAATCACTTAGTCTCATCTTACGCCGAGCACAAAGTATAGGTGCTCTTTTGTTGTCATTATTGAAATCGGTTGTTAGTTTTGACAGGGCTAGACCCAGACCCCTAATACAAAAAAGTGGCGGTAGCTCGCTAAGGAAGACGTTGTCCTCAAGAGGCATTATGTTTCGTATAGCGTCCAGTGCCGCACGCTTTATGGCAAGCACGGCGCATGCGCCCAGCAATTCCCATGTAACAAATGCACGCGTCTTATCTTGAATAAACCGACTTACTGGAGACCCCCGAGTGTGTCGTTTCGGTGAGCTACATTATTCAGTTGGTGACAGCAGCAGCAACCGCAGCAGGTATTCAGGACTAGCCTTGGGCATCTCACGCTCAAGCTGTCCAGAGTTATAGCAGCTCTAGAATACTTGCGTCGCCTATCGAGCGCTAGAAGCGAAACGGGAGGGACAAGAGACGAAGCATGGGCTATCGTGTAGTTTGGATAAGGTTGCCACCTGGTCGGGCTTTAGACCAGCACAACAGGCTTTTCCCTCAAGGTGCCGGCTGCCGGTTAAATCCAAACACCGGAACGCCGTTTGCCGGCCGGTCCTACCTAAATCGGCGGATGCATAGCAAGCGCATTGTAAGGCATTCCTACATATAGTAAACAATTGTAGTGGCGCAAGCGGGTTTTTTCTTAATTTCTAAACTTCTCATTGTCGTGAAATTGTCGAGCTACCAAAAGCTGCGAGGTGAAGCGGATCAACTTTTCACTCTTCATTGCGATATCAATTGTAGGGACACTCAGGTGAATTTTCGTCGTCGCCTAAGTGTTCCGTATAAGTCTAAGCGCGATAAGCTCCTATCGCGCACCGCGCGCCGTTTGCTTCGGGTGTGATCGGAAAGCGCGCGAGGGTGAGCCGATAAAGATGATCACTTCGTGCGCACAAGGCAAAGCAAGAGAGCGGGGGGACAGCCCGTGAGTGTTACTCGAGCTGAGCCGTGGCTGCAGCGCATACGCGGCCCGCGCACCCTATCTTGGATGTATATTGTGCTTGGCGCAAAGTGAGGCCGCGCCGCGATGGTTGGTAGCTTCCCGAGTGCTGTCTTCTTTCGGGCCTATAGTGTTGGAGGTCGCGTATTGTTAAGAGGCAGCCCGAAGCGTTCACTCCCCACCGCCTGCGTTCTTCTCACGCCGATGTTGCGGCAGTTCAGGGTCATCGAGTGGGATCGGCGGCCATAACTGTTGGCGCTTATCGCGTCAGCAGGAACGATCACTTTGGGCCGCATGGGCTAAATGGGCGGGCATTGGTCTTATGTCCCCACACAACCCTGGGCTACGGAAACAACGGTCAGCGGCCTGTAGGCCTTACCCGCTGATTAAAAAAAACATTTTAGATTTGTACTCTATTTTATATAAAGCCTATAAATAAATTTCAATCATGCACAGTTATTACTGAACGTATCGTCACTTTTATTTTGCTTTCATTATGGTTTCTTTTTTTTTTTGCATCCAGCCCTTAAAGCGAAAAAACGCTGTTCGGACTTTCTTCTTATTTAAACAAACGTCAATTTCGTATTATGGCGATTCGCAAGATTCTGAGATGTTGAGTGGTCTTTACAATAGATCGTGGCCCCCGAGATCAGAACGGTGCTTGCGCCGGTGCGATCTCCGAGGCCACGGATAGCTGCAACAAATTTTATGCTGCGCGGGAGCAGCATAGGCACAGTTTAATTGTAGCGGGGGATGCTAGCCTGGTCGCAGGCCTCACATGCTGAAGCATGTATACGGCTGAAGCGAGCCTTGACCCCCAGTTCATGAACACGAACAAGGTACAAAAACACACATACAGAAGAAAGGATATACAACAGATTCTTGATGTGACATACTCAATGCCCGAAAATGAGAGGCAACTGTCTTTTCTCTTCAGTGTATTATGAACAATTATAATATCAGCCGAAAACATACCAAAATACAAAATCGGCTTGCTAAACCGCCATTGTCATGACGATGGCACTTATTCTAGTAAATATTCACCCATTAAACAAAAAAACTTCGCTAATTTCAGTAGGCCACAAGCACGCCCACACATGTAGTTCTACAACAGGCGAAGTAGCTAACAGAAAACCCCTTTGCCTCACTGCATGGCTCGCCGCGCAAAGGCCGCGGTAGGCGACGCCGCTCCGGGTGTAACAAGATTGCACCCCATCTGTTATTTGCGCCAAAAAGAAGGGCTCGGCAATAAACAAGTTAATGCGCGATATCAGATGAGGCGGATTTGGGACCGAGAGGGTAAGGGGCGAGAGAGGGGTGGTCTGGGCAGGCCCCACACTTACAGGCCCCGTGCTGTCTGCTTTTCTCGAACCTTTTGTCTGTGTGCCGATGCGCCTTCAAGATCTGTTCAACATGAACTTTAACCAATTCTCCCGACTCGCCATCTTGTTGACCTATACATTAACACAGAATCTTTCGGGGGTTGGGGGAGCACGTTCCCGGTGTGATACTCCGTGGCTGTGCCACTGGAGTATGCAGGTTTGTTGAGCTGCGGACTTCCCTTTTTTTTCGGTGGTGGAGACGTTGGGATTTGACATTGCGACTTGCACTGCTTTGTGTAAGGAACTTACCCGTACGTCTAAGTCTGGTCCCTAGTGATGATCCTCGATCTGAAAGCCAGGATTCGCTCCCGCTTATTTGGCTGTCTTCCCAAAATTAAAGACCCGGCTGTTTCGACACGGTAGCTGAAATCAAGCACGAATCGCAAAAAGCGTTGTACGCGTTCCGGAAAGAAGACTTAATTCCATTCGCGAAGTGGCAGGAAAGCTGGGTGTTACGGTGCAAGTGGAATATTTTGATGGTGACACGCAAATAATTGAAGTTCTTCATAACAGAGCTGGTCTCAAAACTTTTTGATACCCTCGTATATGACTCTCCGTTTGGTCGTCTCGCTGTTTCTGCCTGGCGAATACACTGTCAACACAAATTCAAACGCGAACTGATCTGAACAGACCGAACCGGCGCTTAATTCTCTATGGAGTTTTAGAACTAGCGCACCCAAGTGTCCTTGCGTATACACAATGTTCAAAGCCCAGCTTACCTTCTATTTGAGTACTCACTAGCACCTATAAAATATTTGTTATTTCACGGGTGGTTAAGAGGGCGCAGAAAGTTTAGCGATTAAAGAGATACGGCATCGCGAATTCATGAAATACCACGCAAAAGGTGTTCTAGGTTATTTTTTTTTCCTGGTACGCATCCTAATTTTTGCTGATAATTTGACAAGACTATATACTGGGTGTTTCAGCGAACACTTGCAAAAATTCTTAAAGGTTGCCTGTGCCAGATAGCACAATTCTAGTTCATGAGCTGGTCTACTCGAAGAGGCGGACACTACTTGCACAAGAAATTGAAATGCATAATCGAATAATTAACAGATATACACTAATTAGGTTTTAACTAATTACCTGATGGCCCATATATTGTAATTTACAAATTGTAGCCGTGGAGTTCGCAAGGCGGATCAACTTGGAACGAATTCTCGGGATGACACCAGTTTCCAGATATTAATTCCCGAACTTTGCGGAGAAATGCATTGGCGTTCCAGTTAGGTTCTTAACAAAACGTCGCTTTATGCAATGAAGCACAAAATTAACTGAAAAGCCAATGCAGTTCTCCGCAAAGTTCGGGAATTAATATCTCGAAACTGGTGTCATCCTGAGAATTCCTTCTAAGTGGATCCGCCTTGCGAACTCCACGGCTACAATTTGTAAATTGCAATATGGGCCATCATGTAATTAGTAAAAAAACTTAATTAGTGAATTTTTGTTAATTAGCCGATTATGCATTTCAATTTTTGTGCAAGTAATGTCCGCCTCTTCGAGTATACCAGCTCATTAACTAGAATTGGGCTATCTGCCACAGGCAACCTTAAATAAATTTTGAAAGTGTTCGCTGAAACACCCTGTAATATATATATATATATATATATATATATATATATATATATATATATATATATATATATATAGACTCTATAGAGTAAATGGGTTTGAACCTCGGCAAACTAGTTGCGCACAAAGAGTCACACGCAGTGTCAACGTCCATCAAACATTCTCTCGCAAATGCCCGTCTTTCCTCTCTTCTATTTCTCTCTCTCTCTCGAATAAAACTGGCAGTTTCCGGCGGCCACTTTTCGAAATTGCTATGCATGTTTTGCGTGACCACAGGTGTGCGCGCGACGCGTATGTCGGTTGAACTCCGTCTAAAAAACAAAATGTAAAAGGCAAAATGTAGTCGCTTCGTAAACGCTCACCATTATTATTTTTGTACCGCTATAAAACGCCCCACTAACTTCGAGCTTCGTGCTTTTAGCAGAAGGCCTCGCAGCACGACTGACGTGTTCCAATCGCCACGCACTATCCCAGGCCACTCGAGAGAGGGACCGTGAGTACGCCGTGTGGGTACAATTTGAGAATAAATATTACTTTTCATTCGATATTCACGAAAAGCGCTATAACAAGTTAGCGATGGCAGCTCCAAGACCGGACATCTTTAAGAAATATCTGGACCTCGAGCAACCTGACGACCAAGTGTTCTGCACGTACGTCTTCGTCGACGCCACGCTGGAGAACGTCAGATCGAAGATGAGGGTGCTCAGCTACGAACCGAATTCGCCTGAAGGTAAGGTGCCGCTGTTTCCTTTGATCTGTAACATCACTTTTGCAACGTCATACATTTGAGCCCCACGCAAGGCGTCAGCAGCCAGTCACAAAGATGTCACTACTCCCTCGCTTACAAAGGCTCGAGTTAACCTTCAGTGGACATTTGGTAGAAACGTAAGTTGGGAGGTCTGCAGAAGTAAACTAAGAGTAAAAGGGGATGTGAACAGCAATTATTGAAAAAGTGTAATTTCTACAGTGCAGGCAACAAGCGCACATAAACACACACGCAAAAAAAAAAAGCAAGGCTAGTCAACAGCGGTTGATATCAAAGAAAGACAAGGTCTTTCTGGGCGCATTAGTGCACCATGTGGTTTGGTGTTCCATGTTCTTCCGTGTTTGTTATTTGAGAGGGAAGAGATGCTCCCCTAGAAGACCTTGTCTTTCTTTCATCGATGTCAAGCGCTATTGAGTAACCTTAGCTTCACCTACGCCACCTTACACTGCTTCAGAACATATTACCCCTACAAATAGAGGCCATTGTACTACAGTGTACTGGAAGAAGGTAGTGGGTTCAGGGAAGGCCCGTGGCGGAGGTCGAAAAGCGCGGCGCGTTTCCCTTGCCTGACAGGGTCCCTCGGTGCGCCGCTGCCGCTAGGGGCGCTGCTGCAGGGGCGCGGGGTCCAGATGTGCTGAGTGGTCCAGAGACCACTCAGCACATCCTAATGGAATGCGACGGGATCCACCCAGCGAGAACCGTAGGTAACGTGCAACTCCCAGAAGCGCTTGGGTTTAAAGTGGAAGGAAACATAAACAGATCAGCCGTAGAGATCAGCGAGAGACGATTAGAGTACTGGTGGAAAAAAAGCAGGGAAAAGATGGATACGACCTGATCTCTTAAAATCATAGGCAGCGGTACAAGCTAAATTTTTGAAAAAGGTATACAAAAATGCGAGATAAAGAACATGTGTAGTATACCTGATTAAATCAAGCAGGCTAGGTGACTATTTGTCGCCACCCCGTTTCAAAGGGGATGCCAATAAATCATCATCAATCATCATCATCATCGGGGGATGTGAACAGCAATTATTGCTGTTCACATATGAAGTGGTATGGGAAGGTAGAAAAGGAAATGAAATGGTGGGAATTCACCAATGATTGAAGCAAGGATGCCCTCTGTCACCATTGTTGTTCACGCTTTACGTCAAGGGTATAGAAAGACGACTGGAAAACAGCGAATTAGGTTTTGATTTATACTACATGCGTAATGGACAAATGGTGCAACAGAAGGTCCCCGGACTGATGTATGCAGACGACATTGTGCTACTAGCGGACAATAAAAAAGATTTACAGATACTTGCGAATATCTGTGGGAATGCAGCGACAAATCGTGGCCTTAAGTTTAGCACAGAGAAATCAGGAATTATGATCTTTAATGAACACACGAGTTACTTCGTGGTGTCAATTCAACAGCAAGTAATACCCATAGTGAAGCAATATAAGTACCTCGGCGTACACATAAACGAAGGAAAGAATTACTCAAACAACCACCAAGATAATCTGAAGATAAAGGGGAAGCGCAATGCAGCAATAATGAAACACAGAGCACTGTGGGGCCACACTAAGTATGAGGTGGTGCGTGGAATCTGGAAAGGAGTAATGGTGCCAGCGCTAACATTCGCAAATGCCATTATATGCTTAAAATCGGATATATAGGCGGGTTTGGAAGTTAACCAAAGATCAGTAGGCCGGTTGGCTTTGGGAGCCCACGGTAATACCACAAATGAGGCAGTGCAGGGTGACATGGGTTGGGCCTCTTTTGAAGTCAGAGAACCACAGAGCAAAATTAGTTTTGAAGAAAGGCTCAGGAACATGGATGAAAATAAATGGGCGGCTAAAGTGCACAAGTATCTCTACATGAAAAGCGTGGACACAGAATGGAGGAAGAGGTCAAGGAAGTTGGCAACCAAGTACAGGATAATCGAAACTGCAAATAGACAACCAGAAGTCATCAGAAAGAAAGTGAGAGAAATAGAGACCGCGAATTGGATGCAAAGAATGGAAACAAAAAGTACAATGGAGATTTACAAGAATGAGAAGAAAGAAATTAGAAGGGAAAATTTGTACGATAACACAAAGGGCAGTGCCTTGCTATTTGAGGCTCGAGCCGGTTGCCTAAGGACGAAAACATATCGGAACAAATATGCGGAACTAGATGAGACATGTGCATGCTGCAGTAAAGATCCAGAAACCACTCAGCACATCCTGATGGAATGCGACGGGATCCACCCAGCGAGAACCGTAGGTAACGTGCAACTCCCAGAAGCGCTTGGTTTCAAAGTGGAAGGAAACAAACAGATCAGCCGTAGAGATCAGGAAGAGACGATTGGAGTACTGGTGGAAAAAAAGCAGGGAAAAGATGGATACGACCTGATCTCTGAAAATCATAGGCAGCGGCACAAGGTAAATTTTTGAAAAAGAAAAATAATAATCAGAGGTATATAAAAATGCTAGATAAAGAACATGTATAGTATACCTGATTAAATCAAGCAGGCTAGGTGACTATTTGTCGCCGCCCCGTTTCAAAGGGTATGCCAATAAATCATGATCATCATGATCATCATCATCATCATCATTATCATCATCATCATCATCATCGGGGTCGTGCCGCCACCGCCGTCGCAGATTACCTGTAGGATAACGCGGCGGCGTCACGGAGTTGCTGCTGCGTCGTTTTTTTTTTTTTTTATCGGTTACGTGATTTTTATTTTACGTGGGTCATGCATTTGTGATGAGCTGTAGTAAAGATGCACACTAAAAGGAAGAAGAAAACTGAACGCTGGTGCTTCGTTCCTGAGTGCAATTCTGGGTACCGGTCGTCCGCCGAAAAAGTATCATTGTCCCCAGCACCGGCGTGCAAAGACGTGTTTTAAAAGTGGGCTCACGCAATACCGAGATCTGACAGGCAACTCTAAGAGAATAAAGTATACTTCTCTTGAAAAGTTCTGCAAAGTTCAAATAAACTTGTTCCTGCATGCATGCATGTGTTTTACAGCGAAGCTAGTAAGGGCTAGTACCCCCAAGATCGTGTCCGCCTGTAAAAAAGAAAACTAGCCTCATTAGCATTTCGGCTCCATGTGCGTGGCGGTTTCCCCCCAGTTGTGCCTTAACACAGGTGTCAATTACTCAACTATTGAGTAATGGATACAAGTAATATTTGTATTCCATTTACTCCATTACATTACATCCATTACTCAAGTAATACTTGAGTAATGGATTACCAACTTGCCCAGAATGCTGCTCTCACAGGTGTCAAAACGGATGAGTATTATGACTGATAGGTCATGACATCAATAGCATCACATGCTCGTCAGTTACGTCATGATTAACGATAATAAAATTACGTGTGGCGCATACCCGCATTGGATATGCGGGTGTGAGCCAGGGACAATAAAGAAAGAAAGAGAGCAAGAAAGAAAGAAGGAAGGTAAGAAAGGAATCACGTGTGGCTTATACACCCGCGCTGGATATGTGGGCATGAGCCGCCGAGAGGAGGAGCGGGAGAGATCTTGTCGGCGTCGCGGGCGGACTTGACGCAGCAAACGCACTACTTGGCCATCGCGCCGGGCGAAAACAAGACACCGGTGTCCTTGCTCTTTGACGAACATGCCGAAGACGCTCAATATTGTGACTGGCTGATGAAGAAGACGTGTACGATTACTCCAAAGAAGACGATGCTCTTAATTTCTCGAGCTAGGCGACACCAACAACTACCGTCTTGTCAGCCACTACAGTTATTGTAAATATCCTGTAAATATATTGCTTACGTCTTTTCCCCCGTACGTAACAAGATAATCAATAATGATAGTATATAAATTCACTATAGCAATATTCACTACAGCAGACCCACCATAGTCACAGCTTCGCTGGCTTCCATCTTCACAATAGTGGAAGGGCTCTGGATTTCTTTTAATTCAATTTTCCTGTGTGCAGAGAAAATGTACGCACAATTTTGAGACCAGTGGCATGTAACCGGTCTAAATACATGTTTCAGTGAAGGAGCAGGCAAGCATTTAACAATGGGAATAAACATTAAAAACATGGTTTGAATTAGTTGCAGTGATTCATAATTGTAATGGGGAAAACGGCATGACACTAAAGTACATTGGAATTAAAATTAATGGTAAGTTGCTATCTGGAGAAGTTTGAATAGAGAGTCTGGAATAAAGCTTTTTCCTGACATAAAAGTTTGGTTAATTTCTCTATAGCTGTAACTATAATTCATAAGCTAATATATCCTTTCATTTGCACTATTGATAAGTCCTTCTTTAGGCGGAACATGTTTCCGCAAAGAAAAAAAAAAGGTGGTGCATTCAACCCTTGGCTAAATGCTTACATTGCGGAATGTAAAGAAAGATCCGTGTCCTGACATTTCTGCCCCTGAAACGAGGAGCCTAACACGATCTGAATGAATGTGTAGCTCTCTGATACATTTTCGCTTCTAAATCAGGTGCTCTTGTGCCGTGTCGAACCGCGTCATCAAATCCAGTTTCTCGTTGGTGCGCGCCACGTCTCACTCCGTCCCCTCTCGACGCGCATGCTTTCACGGGCATCCGAGAAGAACAAGCTGCACGATTACAGTGTGCCATATGTTAGTGCAGAAGCTCAGAAAAAAAAAAGGAAAAAAAAACTTACTACTCGGAACTGGTGCGCACAAAGTAGCACGAGCGAGATTCGTCGGGCGCGAGCAGCGCTACGCAGTACGCCGTCTGCTCCACTCTTTTACGGATGGATGGATGGATGGATGGGATGATGGATGGGATGGATGGATGGATGGATGGATGGATGGATGGATGGATGGATGGATGGATGGATTGGATGGATGGATGGATGGATGGATGGATGGATGGATGGATGGATGATGGATGGATGGATGGATGGATGGATGGATGGATGGATGGATGGATGGATGGATGGATGGATGGATGGATGGATGGATGGATGGATGGATGGATGGATGGATGGATGGATGGATGGATGGATGGATGGATGGATGGATGGATGGATGGATGGATGGATGGATGGATGGATGGATGGATGGATGGATGGATGGATGGATGGATGGATGGATGGATGGATGGATGGATGGATGGATGGATGGATGGATGGATGGATGGATGGATGGATGGATGGATGGATGGATGGATGGATGGATGGATGGATGGATGGATGGATGGATGGATGGATGGATGGATGGATGGATGGATGGATGGATGGATGGATGGATGGATGGATGGATGGATGGATGGATGGATGGATGGATGGATGGATGGATGGATGGATGGATGGATGGATGGATGGATGGATGGATGGATGGATGGATGGATGGATGGATGGATGGATGGATGGATGGATGGATGGATGGATGGATGGATGGATGGATGGATGGATGGATGGATGGATGGATGGATGGATGGATGGATGGATGGATGGATGGATGGATGGATGGATGGATGGATGGATGGATGGATGGATGGATGGATGGATGGATGGATGGATGGATGGATGGATGGATGGATGGATGGATGGATGGATGGATGGATGGATGGATGGATGGATGGATGGATGGATGGATGGATGGATGGATGGATGGATGGATGGATGGATGGATGGATGGATGGATGGATGGATGGATGGATGGATGGATGGATGGATGGATGGATGGATGGATGGATGGATGGATGGATGGATGGATGGATGGATGGATGGATGGATGGATGGATGGATGGATGGATGGATGGATGGATGGATGGATGGATGGATGGATGGATGGATGGATGGATGGATGGATGGATGGATGGATGGATGGATGGATGGATGGATGGATGGATGGATGGATGGATGGATGGATGGATGGATGGATGGATGGATGGATGGATGGATGGATGGATGGATGGATGGATGGATGGATGGATGGATGGATGGATGGATGGATGGATGGATGGATGGATGGATGGATGGATGGATGGATGGATGGATGGATGGATGGATGGATGGATGGATGGATGGATGGATGGATGGATGGATGGATGGATGGATGGATGGATGGATGGATGGATGGATGGATGGATGGATGGATGGATGGATGGATGGATGGATGGATGGATGGATGGATGGATGGATGGATGGATGGATGGATGGATGGATGGATGGATGGATGGATGGATGGATGGATGGATGGATGGATGGATGGATGGATGGATGGATGGATGGATGGATGGATGGATGGATGGATGGATGGATGGATGGATGGATGGATGGATGGATGGATGGATGGATGGATGGATGGATGGATGGATGGATGGATGGATGGATGGATGGATGGATGGATGGATGGATGGATGGATGGATGGATGGATGGATGGATGGATGGATGGATGGATGGATGGATGGATGGATGGATGGATGGATGGATGGATGGATGGATGGATGGATGGATGGATGGATGGATGGATGGATGGATGGATGGATGGATGGATGGATGGATGGATGGATGGATGGATGGATGGATGGATGGATGGATGGATGGATGGATGGATGGATGGATGGATGGATGGATGGATGGATGGGATGGGATGGATGGGATGGGTGGATGGATGGATGGATGGATGGATGGATGGATGGATGGATGGATGGATGGATGGATGGATGGATGGATGGATGGATGGATGGATGGATGGATGGATGGATGGATGGATGGATGGATGGATGGATGGATGGATGGATGGATGGATGGATGGATGGATGGATGGATGGATGGATGGATGGATGGATGGATGGATGGATGGATGGATGGATGGATGGATGGATGGATGGATGGATGGATGATGATGGATGGATGGATGGATGGATGGATGGATGGATGGATGGATGGATGGATGGATGGATGGATGGATGGATGGATGGATGGATGGATGGATGGATGGATGGATGGATGGATGGATGGATGGATGGATGGATGGATGGATGGATGGATGGGGCTGAAAACTTAAACTCGGGCGGTGGCACATGCCACCTAGCCTTGACTATTAACATATTGTATACTTTGTGGAGGGTGAAATTTCACCCCTGCCTTGATTTTTGCCACCAATCAGATAACCTCCGTTTGGGTATTTCTACCCGCTTAAAGTCTATTTTGCCTCCACTGTCCCTAAACCCCAATGTTTTGAAAAAATCAGCCCCGTTGCCTTGCACTGTAGGGTTAAGCCCTTTACAGAAAAGTATGAGGTGTTCAGCCGTTTCCTCTTCCTCTCCACATGCACCGCACAACGTGTCGATACCATGGTAATTGACTCGGTACATCTTAGTCCGCAATACTCCTGTCCTGGCTTCAAACAACAAAGAGCTTCCCCTAGAATTATCGTAGATATTTTCTTTGGCAATTTCGTGCTTGAAAGTTCTGTATGTTCCCAGTGCTGATTTCGTCTGCATCCCTGTTTTCCATAGACCCCGCGTACAGTGCACCCGATGATGATGATGATTTATTGGCATCCCCTTTGAAACGGGGCGGCGACAAATAGTCACCTAGCCTGTTTGATTTAATCAGGTATACTATACATGTTCTTTATCTTGCATTTTTGTATACCTATCATTATTTTTCTTTTTCAAAAATTTACCTTGTACCGCTGCGTATGATTTTAAGAGATCAGGTCGCATCCATCTTTTCCCTACTTTTTTTCCACCAGTACTCTAATCGTCTCTTGCTGATCTCTACGGCTGATCTGTTTATGTTTCCTTCCACTTTAAACCCAAGCGCTTCTGGGAGTTGCACGTTACCTACGGTTCTCGCTGGGTGGATCCCGTCGCATTCCATTAGGATGTGCTGAGTGGTCTCTGGATCTTTACTGCAGCATACACATGTCTCATCTAATTCCGAATATTTGTTCCGATATGTTTTCGTCCTTAGGCAACCGGCTCGAGCCTCAAATAGCAAGGCACTGCCCTTTGTGTTATCGTACAGATTTTCCCTTCTAATTTCTTTCTTCTCATTCTTGTAAATCTCCATTGTCCTTTTCGTTTCCATTCTTTGCATCCAATTCACGGTCTCTATTTCTCTCACTTTCTTTCTGATGACCCCTGGTTGTCTATTTACAGTTTCGATTATCCTGTACTTGGTTGCCAACTTCCTTGACCTCTTCCTCCATTCTGTGTCCACGCTTTTCATGTAGAGATACTTGTGCACTTTAGCCGCCCATTTATTTTCATCCATGTTCCTGAGCCTTTCTTCAAAACTAATTTTGCTTTGTGCTTCTCTGACTTCAAAAGAGGCCCAACCCATGTCTCCATGCACTGCCTCATTTGTCGTATTACCGTGTGCTCCCAAAGCCAACCGGCCTACTGATCTTTGGTTAACTTCCAAACCCGCCAATATATCCGATTTTAAGCATATAATGGCATTTGCGAATGTTAGCGCTGGCACCATTACTCCTTTCCAGATTCCACGCACCACCTCATACTTATTGTGGCCCCACAGTGCTCTGTGTTTCATTAATGCTGCATTCCGCTTCCCCTTTATTTTCAGATTATCTTGGTGGTTGCTTGAGTAATTCTTTCCTTCGTTTATGTGTACGCCGAGGTACTTATATTGCTTCACTATGGGTATTACTTGCTGTTGAATTGACACCACGAAGTTACTCGTGTGCTCATTAAAGATCATAATCCCTGATTTCTCTGTGCTAAACTTAAGGCCTAGATTTGTCGCTGCGTTCCCACAGATATTCGCAAGTATCTGTAAATCTTTTTTATTGTCCGCTAGTAGCACAATGTCGTCTGCGTACATCAGTCCAGGGATCTTCTGTTGCACCATTTGTCCATTACGCATGTAGGATAAATCAAAACCTAATTCGCTGTTTTCCAGTCGTCTTGTTTTCCAGTCGTACCCGCGCCCCCGCGTACAGCGCCCCTTGCGGCACCGGCGCGCTTTGGGGACCGGTTTCCGCGGCCGCTTTTCACACCTCCCAATTCTAGCCACCCTAGCGGAGGCTCCTTTTGTAGACGTCACCAAGTGGTGCCACTTCAGTATGAGCTGTATGGAAGCCGCCGTGTTTACCCTGACATGCTCTGTCTGCAACAACGGTTCATTGCGCCGGTTGCACTTGTGAATGTTTGTAGCTTTAATTTATTTTCTTTTTATTATTCAAGGTCCTCACGTGTTCCGACGTGGAGTATTGGGTGAGGGGCTCTAAAAAAGGCTAAGCATATTGAAAAGGAGAGTGAGCCAACTCTTCACATAAAATTTGGCAGTATGAAATCAAGTGTTATGCAATAGTTAGCCGTAGAAGTCAAAATTGATGCTTATATATAGTTAAGCTGCAGAAAATCAACAACTGTGGAAATGCACATGCAATTCTTCAATGAAAACATCAATGAGAACCTCCTCTTTCATATGCAGATATCCCTCAAACAATACATCGACACTATGTACAGAGACTGGCCGCTTAATTTCTAAAACTTCCAGGATCAACACTCTATTGGAGATAGGTAAAGTAATTAATAACTAAATTATTATTTACCTAATTACTCAATTATATTAGGGAAAATGAGTAATTCAAACCAAGAGCACACTTAGTTATAATTAATTATTTAATTAGTGAGCTTGAAATTAAAGAATTCATTCATTTATAATTTTAAGTTTCACTCACATGAGTTATTTCAAAGTAGGATAATGAAAGTAATTCAAAACTGTATATTGCATTTAGATCTTTGTATTGCGGAGACAACCGCGGTGTATAATTCAAACTGGAACACCTCAGGGAAAAGCAAGCCTTTATTTTAAACGAATGCGTCGTTTGAATTGCATAAAGTGCAAAAAAAAAATCACTAACAAAAAGTTTGACGCACACGCTAGCGGCGCACAACCAGCACTACTGACAACATCAGGAATGGGGGTCGGGAAACCCTATGCGACGGATGTTGGAGCCGGCGCTGCTGTCGCATGCGCTGGCATCCAAGTGCCAGAGCTTTCCGCACTTTCCGCCTCACGGCAACGCATGGCACATGCCGCCCCTGAACACGCTGCAGAATACTGTACCTTTACTTAACCTTCACGTTTCTTTACTTTCTTTTTAGACTGCACAACCTTTGGGATTGGCCCACATATTAGACTGCACTATCCCCGGAATCGGTGGACATTTTGCGTTGAGTAAAGCCACATTATATATGATTCCGGTTTCACACGAGCGCACTTTGAACGAGCGCTTCTGGGCTTCACGTCGGCCTGTCTTTCACCAATTACGCATTATTACTGCTCCGTACATAGCTATACGCTATAACTTGATGCATAGTTTTGTTCCAAGCTGCATTTTGACGCCTTTTTCATTGTCGTACGTGCCGTTGATAGAAGGCCCCAAATTGTCTAATTTACCAGAGGAATGTACCCAGATCCTAAGAACCCCAAATCGATCTGAAGTCGCTAAGAAGACATTATCATCGAAACAGCGACAAATCCCTCACATTGTCTGATATTGCCCCTCACGTCGATGTGCCGTCTTGGTTGCCGAAAGCTATCCCCGTGGTGTTGGACAAACGTTTTACAGCCTGGCTGCCTGCCCTAATTCATACACCGCCATTTGAATTTTCGATGTGGCCAAATTAACCAAAACAAAATCACTCTTTAGAAGGGTCGAACCGATGCAATAACACACATCCGTTTGGAGAATATTAATTTACTTAACTTGATCCGGTGCTTATGCACCAGCCTAAGCCACGTGCTTTTTCGGAACTGCTCAATTCCAGGTTTACGATCTAGTTCTTGAGGTTCGTTTAGCATAAAATTACCACACACAGAATCTTAAATCCGATATATTGAATAAATAAATTATCTGTAATAAATATATTACAATATGCAGAATCCCGAACTTCAATGCTCTAGAGTTGACATGTCTCGAGAGCTGGCACTTAACCGTCGTGCGAGCAGTTACATTTGGGTCCTGAGCATTTGTGCTCAGTTTTGATGTTCACTCTGCTGTGGCTGCTGTATTGACGCACAAATGAACCTGTACTTTTCTTTTATTTAGATTAAAAGAAAGAGTTTTTGCACCATCGTTACTTCACTCCAGCTTAGTAAGTATTTTTTATAGCCAGCTTTCATCTTTATTTGTATTCTCCAGAATGCCCAAGGTTTACGTTTTGTGGTGTGGGTACCGACCAGTGGCCAGATGCGGGCGTCGACTCGGAACTATACCTCGTCCCAGTAGCTCTATTTAAGGATCCATTTCTGAAGGGCCGGAACAAGTTGGTTCTCTGCGAAGTAATCAACTCGGACGAACGACCAAATGGTAACTATGACACCTTTCTTGTAAAGAAAATTGCGTAGTTCGACACGACAGGATAACGAGTTGCCATATAGCTATAGGCCAACTTCCCTGGGTTTCATCGTATACATCCGCCGCCCGCCGGGTACCCTCAACCACAAGACAGTAAAAAACAGCTACATGGCGACGGTGGGATTTGAACCAGCGTCCTCAAACGCAACAGCCCATTTCACTACTTATTAGACCAACCGTACCAGTCTTTCCATCGTGCAAGCTAGCCCCTTGAGGCGCTTAGCGCGTACGTCACGTCGCATCACAACTTAAACACAAATACGAGAGCACGCCCGTTCCCGCCATCCTTCCCTAGTGGCAGCTGGCGGTTCGATACGCTATGTGATATTGCATCGCCTTCGCGATCGGCCCAAGTCGGCGGCAGAAAGGAGCCACTCAGCGTTGCACGTTGTGCAGCCCTACTGTACACGACAAAAGTGGGACACACGTTTGCGAGGAAATTCGCGCCGGCTACTCGCTGTGATGCCTGTGCTGGACTGGAATGTGCAGCTGTGCAACTGCAGCTGTGCAGGGAGCAGCCATGCTGCAGTCTCACATAACGACGATGCTTCGAAGTTATAATTCAGCATCGACGAGCGCCGGAACAGCGCATTGACTGAGTTGGGAAAAAGACATGGAATTCGGCATTACACAGGAAACGAAGAAATTCTGCAATGACGCAAGAGCAACACGCCGTATTGTCATTAGACAGTGCTCCCGAAAAAAATATTTCCACGTGCCGAGAGATCTCTGCAAGTACTTATTTCACTATTGGAGGTGTTGGAAGCAAGCCTATGTCGACAACTTTAAATTACAGCGGGGATTAAATGGTGATGCAAGGTGAAATAAATATTGCCTGCAATTACAAAGTTCGCCATCACACGTGGGGTAGCCATTTACAGCCCCGTATTCATGAGAAGCAACGGGGGGGGGGGGGGGGGGGGGCATATAATGAGAGGCCGTTTATGTGATAAGATATCGAAGCACATCAAACAAACAAGGAAAGGTAAGAGAAAAGAGTTTGTTAATGGATATAGTTAATTATTGTTCCCTCTATGAGACGTACAGAACATGATGATACCCCGACCATGAGTTTGGAATTCAATCAACTAGTTCTTGTTCTTTCTTTGTGTGGTGTGTTCTATCGTGCTTGTACAGATATATACTATATATGATTGGGACGGAGCCGTTGACTTCGGGACTGGAATATGGCTGGGACGGTGCGGTGTCCCCTTGTAGTCATTGAGAAAGCTCAAAACAAAAGCTGTTTCAAAAAAATGTGGTTGATCCCTCTTATATAGGAATCGGTATAGAACACGAAAGTGAAACGTGTCTTCACAGAAGTAGTGTAATGTTTATTGCACATTGATATATAATGTCTATTGGTGTTTTGTGGCTAAAGCGCCCTTAGGCGTTGATGCACCCACGCTGACGCCTGGTGGCACGTCTCCTCCATCACGACTACCAACGTCGATGACCATGAGCAACCGTCGTGCATATGGAAGCTGCACTACGCTGCACACGCTAGCACAACGCGAAAGACGAAGCACGTAACTGACACACTAATACAACGCGCAAGACGAAGCACGTAACTGAATCGTCACCGAGTCAAATCAGCGCGTACAGCGCGTCGTAATTGCAGCCTCCGCGATCAACTTCAGAAACATTTTCAGAGCTAATTGCGGAGGCCACGCTCCGCTGTGCTGAGTACGGTGAACGCCACCTAAGTGGCGTTGGTAGTGCTTCTTGATGCCAGCGTCCCTTCGAATGCTGGCATCGAGGCGTCGTAGTGCTGAGACCACCGAAGCGTTCACTGTCGGTGCGCGTTAGTGTCATAATGCAGTACTTCTCTTTTCTGCTCGTAGGCGGCGGCACCGCCCCGAGCAAGAGCGCGGGTACACGGAGGAGTGTTAGATATATAAGGCGCGTCTGTGTAGCTCTCTGCAAATGCGTTTGTGGCGCAATGGGTTAAACGCTCGGCGATCTATCGTCGCGGACCGAGAGGTCGTGGGTTCGATTTCCAAGTTTTGCATGTTTGTGGAACTTTTTCTTCTGGTTTCTTTCTTTGTATTATGTTCTATGACGTATTTCCGTGACGGAAATACGTCAGTGAAGTCTTGGTGGACCCCGGCATAAAACACTTTCGTGTTAAAATACAAAAAACTTGCTGTTGAATGCAGGGCAAACAGGAACGCTTTGACGACCTCAGATATCTTTCAAGGCTAGCTGCACCAGCTGTACCGGTAGCACGCTGTAAGATATACAGGGTGCCCCAGGTAAAAGTAGCCAATGTTTTAAAAACGACGGAGTGCGCTAGGAGGCTCAAACCAACTCAGTGGGGTTGAGGATCGCGTGTCCTAGTCTGCGGTATTTTTTCGTTTAGCAAATTTTATTATTTGGTATACATTAATTGCCTAACTTTTTAAATATTAGCTTCACCAAGAAAGTGTCAATATGAAAGTTGTAGATCACATGCAAAAATGGTCGACTGAAGTGTTTGCAGCTAAGTACCATTGATGGAGCTTATTGTAATTGTCTTTAAAGAATGCCCGCGAAATACGAAAACAAGTGCGAGATAGGTTCGCGTTGTTTCAGAGACGAACACACGCCATCCTTGCAAGAAGGTGATGGAAGCTGCGAAGAACGAAGAGCCATGGTTTGGCATCGAGCAGGAGTACGTGCTTCTGGAACAAAATGGCGTGCCGATGGGCTGGCCCAAGCAGAAACACACTTTGAAACGAATCCGTGAGTAAATGTGGTTCGAGGGAAGTTTCTTTTACCTCTTTCAGTGTGTTTTGCGTTCCACTGGTGTTTTGTCACGAGTAACCTCGCAGTAGCGAGAGCCAGGGTGCTCTTCTTGATGTCGAATTACGCTACATTGTCGAATTCGCCATCTTGTGGCAGTTCTGATTGGATCACATGGCTTTTATGACCTCTCTGATTGGTTCAACACGCGTAAATGTACAGACCATTCTATTCGAACCCGAACAGCGACTGGAACGCCAATGTTGCTAGGGCAACCACCGTTAAAGCACTACTTACATGGCATTCTCAACGTTTCATGTCTTTTCTAAATGTAGGTCCTGGTCATGATAACACTACTTTGCAAGAAGACCAAGAGAAGTGAAGCATACCCCACCCTGCCTAAAGCAACCTTTTCTTGCAGAAATCCGAACTAAGCCAGAAGAGCTGCATTTTCAACGTTTCATGTCTTTTCTAAATGTAGGTCCTGGTCATGATAACACTACTTTGCAAGAAGACCAAGCGAAGTGAAGCATACCCCACCCTGCCTAAAGCAACCTTTTCTTGCAGAAATCCGAACTAAGCCAGAAGAGCTGCAGAGAACTTGAATTAGATCAGTTTTCCTTGATTTTAACTCACATTTCAATATAACAATTACCCTTCAGTAAAAGGCAGTGCCCTTTGGTTACCGATAATTTTACCATTACGAGGACAGGTAAGTAGCACGGACATGAAATCGTACATATTGTAGAGAAATCGTTCAGCGTTCTCGTTTTTTTTTTGTTTTTTTTTGGAAGGTATTCTTTTTTTTTCTTCCAATTCTGTTAGCATCGAAGCTTTCATGCTTTGTTAAATGCTTAACTAGTGTTAGTAACGCCATCGCGCTGGAAGTGACTGTGTCTAATGGTACAGGGAGCCCGTGCCAGCAGACGACGAGGGCCCTATAGCAAGGAACGAGACTGGACGGAACATTCACTTGATACTTTTCGCATTCTTCGCAAATTTCAGATAGCTAAGCGAAATAAGCAGATGGGAACAACCACCTGATTGCACAGTAAGAGGCAATACTGACGTATTGATAATAATGACGTAGACGTCTGGCTGCATGCGCTATTTCACGTCGCCGCACGTAGATTTCGGGCACCCCTTGAAAATTGCTATAAATACGCCCTGGAACACGGAGATTAGTTCATGAATTACTGTTCTATGTAACAGTAAAAGGAAAACATAACTTGAAAGAATAACAGGAGAAAGAGCATTCGGAAGAAGCGAAAGAGGGCGAATAGGATGGGGAACGAGAATACGCGAGATAATTGTTTATTGCTGCGGGAAGACCTAGATTTTCAAACGCTGTCGGCAAGTGCTCCGTCCGAGCGGTACTTATCAAGTGTGTTGGAGACCGATGCCTGTCATAATGACGGTAATCTTAGCAGCGAGAACGGAACTTAACCGAGTCGCAATAGGCTGCGCGCCATTTGCTCCACCTCGCCGTTGTTACGACTGGCCTCTGTGACAAACTATCTGTGTGGAGTGGCCAGAACAGCGACAAAAGCCGGGACGTTAAAGGCGCTGAGAAGCCCAACGAGTGCACAAACTTGAACAAGCACACCGGGCGCTATCCACGAGTATGCTCGCCGCCATCCTTGTGCTGAGTGTTATTACCGCAAATCTGTTAGCCTCTCGGTGGTCGGCATTCTTCGTGTCCGGTCCATGAACAAAAGTGATCAGCAATAGCTCATACCCCCCAAGCAAGCAAAAATGCAATGGCTCATACCCCCGTAAGGCTGAGGCTACATACAAGCGCTCAGCAAAGTGAAGCGAACAGTGCATACATTAATTGAAATCACCCATATAAGACATAGAACAGCATACGTTTCAATAAAGAACAAGCTCAAAATAAGCACCCGAACTATCAATCAAACATTGCATACCCCCCTCAGCAGTTGTAGTGATGGTTCGGCAACAGCTTCACTGGACACCCACTTTCGTATGGCCTGGTTGGCGAGTAATTCTTGTATGGCGGGGCACAGGTTAATGATAAACAGTTAGTTTTGTGACTTACGTTGTGCCACTGTGGTTGCTTACCATCGATACAACGTGATAACATCGTTACGCGAGAAGCGTTACTTAAAAATACAAGGCAGATCAATCGGGATGGTTGGCGTTTTTCGGGACCGGTACAGAGGCATGCTTGCTTGCTTTCGAGAGTGGTAAGCCAGCCGAAAGTCGTCTTCCTTCTCTACTCCGTCTCCATGGTCGCTCGCGCTCTTTCTGCCCTCTGTTACGAGAGCTCGGCACAATATTTTCAGTCTCATTGACAAACTGTGGGAGGTGCGTTCCTGGGACTGATTTGTTTCGGGATTCTCCTGCTCGTGGATACGCGGTAAGTACCAGAGACGGTGCAAGTATTTTACGCTCGCTAAACAATATTTGTGCACGGAAGGATGCAGTGCACTGGACCACTGTCCCCCTTCCCCGGCCACTGGGTCACTGCACTCTATTTAGGTACTTCACTGCACGGGTTGCGAGAGCGCTTATGTCATGTTTCCCAATTCACGTTAGGCTTTACCACGGTCAATTGGAACAAAGGCATTCTGACAGCAGTTCTTAAAACGCATTTTGCGTGCAGAAAGTTACTGCTACGCCGTGGGTTCTGAAAACACTGCCGGTCGGCAAGTCGCCGACGCACACGTCAAAGCGTGTTCTTACGCCGGCGTCAAGCTTTATGGCTCCAACGTTGAAGCCGTCATCGCACAGGTATAGGCCACGAGCTCCAACAAATTTTTTATCTCTAGGGCTTTCTCTAGCACACGTTATCCGTTATCTGACAAAGAGGTAGCCATGTATGGCCCGTCTTGTGGAGTCGTAAATGTCGTCCGGTTACTCCATGCATAGCAAGTAATGTGCGCTGGCAGCTTACATACCAAGAAATACTGCCGCCGGTAGGTCGGCTCCCGAATCCGGTGGCTGCTGGCACAACACTATGCGCTGCTGTTCGTAAGCGAATGCAGTAACCGAGACGACAGGCGGCTACAAAGTCTCGTTTGATGCGTTTTCTTTGGCTCTGCAGCGCACCAGCAAAACAAGCAGACGACGTTGAGAATGCTTCACAGCTTTGAGCAACTGCTTCCACCGCGTAGATGCCGCCACAAATGATGCCCGTAACGTTGTGGCGTGAGCTGTAAGTCGCATCACAAAGGCATGAGCAGCGGAACGCGATTAATGGCAGTCGTTATAGTAATGCAATGCAACACTGCCGGGTTGAATGAAAAAAAAAAAAAAAACACCGCATATCCACGGGGTGAATGATGATGAGTGGGCGAAGCTCCGGAGGGAATCATTGGTAAACCGTGAATCTTCCGTGTAATTCGCCCAGTCTCGCCGCACTAAATCGAACGATTGACTTCCACCAATGACACGCGCCATATGTGACGTCATTCCTATTTTATAACAGCGCCCTTCATTATAATTGCTCCATCTCCCGCTTAAGGGGACGCTAGCACAAACGCGTTAGAAACGTGCAGTACGCTGTGGCCTCTCCCCCTTACTAGAGAAAGGGGGAGAGGCCACAGCGTCTTACGCAGCCGTTTACACATGCCGGAACGTGCACCGCGTTTGTCGACACCATCACATGACTGCTGAGAGAGTATAACCCCCGTATTCATAAACGCTCCTCGACTTGAACTTGACTTGCCACCGCCTTCAACGCGTTTCGAACGCGCTGCCCAAGGCGGTGGCAAGTCAAGTTCAAGTCGAGGAGCGTTTATGAATACGGGGGTAAGGCGGAGAGGCCACAGCGTCTTACACCAGCTTCTTACACGGGCCGTAACGCGCTAGCACAAACGTGTTAGAAACGCGCAGTCTTTCGTTAATGTTAGGTATTTATTGTCATCGTGGTGCGTGTGTCCTTGTGCGCTTCGTGGCGTAGTGGTTAGCGCCGCGCGTTCAAAAGCGAGGTGTCCCTGGTTCGATACCGCGCTACGGACATAACTTTACGAATTTTTTTTTCATAAAAGTAGACGGGGCTACCTACTACGACAACTACTACTACTACTACAAAGGAGGGACAGACCCACACCCTAAGGAGCTTCGCCCCTAAAACAACGCAGGATGACAGGACAAGAGCGAACGTGTTCCGTCTTGTCCTGTCGTCTGCGTTGTTCGCCATGCCATTCACAAACCTACTAGCCCAATTTCGTACTATCGTGCCTTCGGGCTATGGAGATTAACTTGAAGACTGTCGCCATAGTTATAAACTTGATTTAAAGAAAACAAGCAAGCTACTATAGAATTTATCGGGTTTGTTTTGTTGTCGGACACAATTTTAACGGAACTCAGTGCGTAAACTTTCCTAAATGTTCACGTAGATGTCTTATTTCATAATTAATAATACGTAATCTGGCGGTCGTCCTGTGATCTTGCCTGCTCAGTGGGAGTACCAGATCGGGCCCTTGCCCGGAGTCGAGGCGGGCGACCACCTGTGGATATCCCGCTACATTCTACAGCGAGTGGCCGAGGATTTCGACGTCGTGGTCAGCTTCGAGCCACGGCCCTTCAAGGGCGTCAAGCTGCCTGGTTGCGCGGGTCACATCAACTTCAGCACCAAGTCATCACGAAGCGAAGGAGGTTTCGAGTAAGCCATCTATATAAGGCCTTAGAATTCATCTCGTACTGCACGCGATGCACATGACAAGAACTAACTGAATAAGAGCTGAGCTCGGGAAAATTTTTCCTCCTTCACGTGGATCGCTGCTGTAATATATGGGAAGTATGTTCATTGAAGGATGCGGATTTATCATAGTAGTACGGTTGCCATGATCTAAGTGGTAATGGCCTAACACGTTTTCGTTACATGCGGTTCTAGCAAGCGACTTCCTGTGACCGGTTTTAAAGACGTTGCTTGTCAAAAAACATAAAATTCACTTGAAGCTGTCGTTCGCCGCGGTAGCCCGATGGTTATGGCGCCACCCACCCGCTCCCAACACCCCTTTCCTGTCCAATCAATAAAATGTTATTCTCTCTCTTATGGCGTTGCGCTACGGAGTTCGAGGTCGCGGGTTCGATCGCGGGGCCGTATTCCGATGTGGGCGGAGTGCAATAAATTTCGTGTATCGGTGCGTGGTAAATAACCTCACGTGTTCGAAATTATTCCGGAGTCCTCATACCCTGATCGTGGATTTGGCAATTAAAACCCCTGAATTTAGTTGGAAGTTCTCGTATTAGCTTCTCGTGACGTCGCGAGGATTACATTGCATTCTGAAGTAATCAAAATGTCAGTAGACCTGCATAATTCTTTGCATATTACTACTTTTTGATTATTGGTCCGATTAATTACAGCCAAGGACTATATTTGGTTTTCCCTCTTTGTACGTTCTGGATATCTGTTACCCTAGACCACTACGTTCAGTATTCTACGCACGATGCTCTGTTCTATGTTCACTGTGGCTCCCTGATAAATGCCCTCATGCTCATAAAATGCTCCGATATAAAGGACCCATAGCGTATTGACCCTTTTCGCGGCGCTCCCGTGGGCGCTGCCATGTTTGATCACGTGGTGACGCGTCCATTTCTTGCCTCAGCCGCCTCCGTTGCCTCCGCGTTTACAATGCAAGCGCGTGACGCCGGCGCGGCGCAGCAAACCGCTGTTTCGACGCGTATCGTAGACAGTGACTGCGTGCACGACACGAAGCTTTGGCCACAGCTTTAAGGGACATGTAAGTGCTTTCAGAGCTCATTACGCCTTGTCCAAACGGCGTGAGCAGCGTATACGCTGCTTGTACTAAAAGCGGGGCTAGAAATGTATTATAAGCTGTCTAAACTTTCCGCTTAGGAATTAAATCGGGATCGGGATCAGTGTGCTTTGCGTTCTGTAGTTGGCAAACATTTTGAACCAGCGGCTTGTCATATTTATGACTCAGTAAAGTTCCTCGGTGCGGCCACTACCTGATTGTTTATTTTCAGCGTAATCACTCGCGGGTGTGCTCTGCTGCGATAAATATGTTCTTGCTGTGCACAAAGCTTGGAATTTAAATGTTCTGTACTTTGCGGTAGCTCGTAGCAAAAATATATAAACGCTAGTCCCTCGTTTACTCTGTGTATGGTCACGAAACATTCAGCTTCCAACATACGTGACTTGTCGGTGTAGTCGCCGTCACTCATGCTTCGGGACATTGATTCAAGTGTGCGCCTATTCACTCACACGTGGGCGATAGGGTGGGCGTAAGTTTTCGTGCGAGTAAGGGTGGATGTGTGTAGATAGCGTGCGGGAAACTTACTATGCCAGTGAGTGGCACCACTTCATTTTGTAACGAGCGGTACTCACTCTGAAGTGCCGACGTTCCGGGGTTGAAGTCCTTTCTTTGGAGATTAGTTATACAGCGCAGGCAGATGAATTATATTTTTTTATCCTTGAGGAAAGCCGTGCATCGCGAAGGGCGGCAACACAGGCAGCCCTTATGTAGCAGCGGCGACACAGGTTGATTCCATTCATTAATATGTGAATCACTATTTTTGTAGCGAACTACCGCACACGTCTTCCATTTATCGTTACACATTTTGCAATATGAATTGGGCACAGTGCATTAGCGCACACCCAGTGCATTTTCGACAGCTGATCGCACAGTAGCAGGGTAGAAGCAGTAATGGTTTCGTATTCGTGCGCATTCGCTGAGGCAACGCATGGCGCGCGGCCGAAAGCGCCATCTCGTTCCTGTAGAGCAAACTGCTCCGCGAAAAGGGTCAATAGCGAATGAGTGAATTCAGCCTCTGTCGTGAAGGCAAAGAGACAGAAATTACTGAACACCACTAAGCCTTCTCTGTTAACTCTCAATGATTTTCTTTGTGTTATGCTGTCCAGGCAGCTTAATGAGGTAAATAATTATGTGGAAAGGAAGGGAAGCCAACCAGGTTGCTCTTAATGGTTTGCTACTCTGCAGAAGGGGAGGAGAAAGTGGGTAGGAAAGGAAAAAAAAAAGGAAAAGGAGAAGTGATACGAGTGCACGCACAGCAGCGTTCACCGCTCAATTAAAAAAAGTGCAGCTAAAAAAAACAGAAAAAGGGCAACCTGCACGGATGACGTTCTAGTTCGTGGCTTGAATGTTTTTTGTCCTGTGAGTGCTCTGTCGCCCAGCCGGCTTGAAGCGACACGCAAAGTGCGTCTCTTTGTTGATAAACTAAAGCACTAATTTCCGTATAAATAAATGACAAGGTCATTATGCATGAAATAATTCCTGTCGCTCCCTAATCGCTTCTATAAATTGCTTATAGCAAGTCAGTTCTGCGGAAATGGGGAGGAATGTTCGTGTTGGTGTTAGCAGGCTAGGTGACTATTTGTCGCCGCCCCTTTTCGAAGGGGATGCTATTAAATCATCATCGTCTTCGTCACGCCAACATCTTATTTATTCATGTCAGTAACAATGAAAAAATTCATGAAAAGAAAAATTGCTCTTGAAGCAAATTTGGCATCTTCTAGACAGTGGCACGAAGCTAAGCAACATTTACCAATTTTCCGAACTCACACAATTAAGACCCATTATAGCTTGGTGGTACCGTCGTGGTCATGCCATTCTCTTCCTTTCCTTATAATTTGTTTATGTTCGACAGTACCTTACCACAGGGCTGGTATTTTGTAGCGATGCCTTATGACTTATTCTATACTAGTCTTATCATCCACGGTTCACGGCCGGCTGAACCCGTTGATAACGCGAGCGGACCGTCGCTCTGACCACTGACAAAGCGCGATAAACGCGAAAAGGCATTAGCACTGGAAAGGCATCGCTACAAAATACCGGCCCAGGTCTCATGTCTGCTAACATGTTTGTTTGGTACAGCTTAGTTTGGATATTTCACATTTGCTGGATAATATTTGTTATAATATTCGATTACAACAGTAAAAGAAAATTCCTGAAGCTTCAGAAGGCGCTACCACGCTTCGATCTGTCCCCTGGTTTATTTATTTATTTATTTATTTATTTATTTATTTATTTATTTATTTATTTATTTATTTATTTATTTATTTATTTATTTATTTATTTATTTATTTATTTATTTATTTATTTATTTATTTATTTATTTATTTATTTATTTATTTATTTATTTATTTATTTATTTATTTATTTATGAAGGAGGAAGAGAGGCAAGAAATGTTGGGTGGAGCTAGACATCTATTCCTTGGCAATATAGCAATACTTCTTTTTCCTTGCAGTTGGATCAACCAGGCTATGGCCAAGCTAGAGCTCAAACACGAGCTCCACCTAGCAGCATACGACCCCAGGAAGGAGAAGTCAAACGAAGAGCGACTGCAGGGCAACCTGATGGCTACGCCCCGTCGACAGTTTTCTGCAGGCGTCGCCACTAAGAATGTGTGCGTGCGCGTGCCCCGACAGACTCAGGCGGCTGGTCGAGGATTTTTCGAAGACCGCAGGCCGGGTGCCAACGTGGAACCTTACCGGGCCATGCAAGCACTCGTGGAAACACTCTGCTTAGACGAATAACGCGGCGGCAACATTCGCTCGCGTATACCACAACTAATTACCATGTTTGGAACATTCTGCTAAAACAATCTGCTTTTCTCATCGAAGGTGACGTCCCCGTAGAAAGAATGGTATACGCAAGGCACACAGGCGCTCGTCAGCGCTGAAGGCGCGTTCGTTTTCCGATCATGTGTGTTCACGTAAGAGTGATTGTCTCTGTTAGTAGCAACAGAAAGCATCGTTTTGAACTGGTAAACGCCATAAAATAACGGGACGGCCAGGTTGCTTTCACGCAGGAGAACTGGAATAAGTTCAAGTAGACGCGACGCCTGCGGCAGAAATGATGTTCCATATCCGCTGCCAAGGCCGTGATTGGTGGCGCTGGCCTGCACTGCCAGGGTTAGTTCTAGTATAGATAAACATAAATACCCCAGAAAGTGGATAGGAAAATGGCGCGCGGTAGCTCAATTGGAAACAGCATGGCACGCGCAATGCGAAGACGTGGGTTCGTATCCCACCTGCATCCAGTTGTTGTTTCATCCACTTTCATTTCCATTTATTTATCATTTGTGTAATCCAAATAAGAACTGCAGATAATTTCCTCTATGCTGTCCTTGGCGTCATTGTTTGGTGGCTTCTTATGATATGGCTAATAAAGATCGGGCCCTCGGTTACCTTTCTTCTGGGTTTATATATATATATATATATATAGTAGTAACTGGATTTTTCAATGGGCCAAGCGTATTTAGGAAAATCAGAAGCACAACTTCGCGGTTATCTTAGGTTTATTATTCTCCCAACAGTTTCGGTCGGTGGACCGACCTTTTTCAAGGGATACAGGAAAATCTTGCAACAGTCTTTTTATATTTTTAGGTAGGTAGGTTTTATATCTTTCTCTACCTAAAGATATAAAAAGACTGTTGCAAGATTTTCCTGTATCCCTTGAAAAAGGTCGGTCCACCGACCGAAACTGTTGGGAGAATAATAAACCTAAGATAACCGCGAAGTTGGGCTTCTGATTTTCCTATATTATATATATATATATATATATATATATATATATATATATATATATATATATATATATATATATATATATATATATATGTTAAGTTAAATGACTTTCCAGGCCATCTGATTGCTTATAGCACTTATTTCTATCAACTACTTGCTGTTTCGGCACGCCGTAAATGAATGCATAATGACAGCATGATACGCTGGCTTCTTCCGTC
The DNA here is from genome assembly GCF_013339745.2 of Dermacentor silvarum. Taxonomy (NCBI): domain Eukaryota; kingdom Metazoa; phylum Arthropoda; class Arachnida; order Ixodida; family Ixodidae; genus Dermacentor; species Dermacentor silvarum. The sequence goes on from NC_051157.2 coordinate 16,530,297, forward strand.
ATAGCGATCGCTTCTTTTGCTACACGCGAGCGCAACCGCGCAGCGCTCTTATGCATTTATCTCATGAGCAAAGTTGTCATTTCATACCGTGACTTCTTGCCACATGACGTAAGAAAATTTTGCTTTGTCTTATGATGACAGGATAATTCCGATTGCGACAGGTCCGGCATCCTATGACCAACTTGAGTATTGATTAAGATGTCTCATGTTTCCCAAGCTTCATACTTCCTAAGTGTCAGCCTTTTACGTGCGAGGAGTGCGTGGTGGTGTTCTGCCTACTTTGAAGGTAGGCTTCAGTACTTCCTTTCTATCTCTGTCATCTTTTCGTCCCCCTTTCCCCCGCACTGCTGACCGATGTTCAGGTGTCAGCCACCTGCTAGACAGTTAAGGTGTGATCAGCAGACTATTGTCTTCTCTGCCAACCAAATTATCGCTCTATCTCCCCCAAAGGCCCGACCACACGGAGCACGGGATATGCGTCTCGCTAAGCGTATAAATGAGTGTACGCGTCACCGAGTCCGTAAGCGCGTGAAGAAGGGAAGGGCTCGTAGCCGCACAATACAAATATACCTGGTAGCGAAGCTTCCATAGAAGCTCATACGTTCAAAACATGACAGTTCATAGGCGGTTCATGGGGCTTAGCGCCATCTGCGTGAGGAGGGAACACTTCCGGCGGAAGAAAAAATTGTCATATCCGTTAAAAACAGAAGTGACGTCATTTTATTTTCGGAGGTCTGCCATTAACCCTGTATATTCAAATGCCCCGCCATTCGACTTGACGGGCGTTCCGAGCTTTTAGCGCGGAAAGCGATGCAAGAAAAGGTGAGCTGTACGGGCGTCCGCATCGCATCCCTGCACAGAACATACTTTCTCTGGAGGCCCACGAATACTTTGGGCGTAGAGTGCTCGTCCTTTCGTCGTACGCCAAGCCCATCGGCCAACGCTGTCGCACGAAAACAACTAAAGTAAACAATTATCTGGCGGTCGCAACTCACTACTTTTGGCTGATGAGGATAAGAAAGAATGAAACTACCCGCGTCACCAAATTCAGACAAGCGTCGACAAGCAAAACAACATGTGTGGGGGGCGTACACTTCAAGAGCTGCATTGCATTGCAAGTGATAGCGGCGTCTATCGGTGGGCGCTCTCACGGCGGCAGCTGAAAAAAGGTATTTATTGATAATGATCAAGTAAAATAGAGGTATCTCTTCTTTTCTCGCCATGCGTATTATAAAATTGATAAGTAATTTTATTTTCGTTGAATGAATCTAACTGTCTCGCTTTAATTGAAAAAAAAAACGCTTTTTTCTTTCCCAATTTTTGTTCCCTCCAAACATCATCATCATCATCATCATCATCATCATCATCATCATCATCATCATCATCAGCCTATATTTATGTCCACTGCAGGACTAAGGCCTCTCCTTGCGATCTCCAATTACTCCTGTCTTGCGCTAGCGTATTCCAACTTGCGCCTGCAAATTTCCTAACTTCATCACCACACCTGGTTTTCTGGCGTCCTCGACTGCGCTTCCTTTCTCTTGGTATCCATTCCGTAACCCTAATGGTCCATCGGTTATCCATCCTACGCATTACATGGCGTGCCCAGCTCCATTTCTTCCGCTTAATGTCAACTACAATATCGGCTATCCCCGTTTGTTCTCTGATCCACACCGCTCTCTTCCTGTCTCTTAACGTTAGTCCTAAGATTTTTCGTTCCATCGCTCTTTGTGTGGTCCTTAACTTGTTCTCGAGCTTCTTTGTTAACCTCCAAGTTTCTGCCCCATATGTTAGCACCGGTAGAATGCAACGATTGTACACTTTTCTTTTCAACGACATTGCCAAGCTCCCTGTCAGGATTTGGCAATGCCTGCCGTACCCTCCAAACATAGTCACGCTTCAATTACAGGGCCACGATTTTGTAGCGATGCCTTCCGCTCGATTATATGCCACTCTTATCGTCCACCGTTCACGGCCGGCTGATCCCCTTGACAATGCGGGTGGGACGTCGCTCTGACCACTGACAATGCGCGAAAAAAGCGAAAAGGAATATCATCGGAGAAGGAATCGCTACAAAATCGCGGCCCTGCTCCCATAACCACCCTTGCTGATGTCGGTGACAATTCGTTCTGAACCGCTTTTCGCCCAAAGCTTCACGACCTATGTGGATCGACCTTGCACGATACGCGCAAAAGTGAGCGCTTCACTACGCGTAGCACAGTGTTGCTAGAATCACCTTCACAGGAAACGTTCGTTTTTGGGTTTGAAGAAAGAAATTTATTCTTAACTTGGGCAAAAGAGGCAATCGCGATAGAGAAATCTGATACCGATCTAGCTCGATTGAAATTTCATTGCAACTACCGGGCGTATGACACTCGTATAAAACTTTGAGCACTTGCCTGTTACGGCAGCGTTGGGCATCACATTTCTCTCCGTCTCGTCCAACAACCAAATGTGTTACGGTGCTTGTGCTTCACAAGTGCAGGCAGAGCCTAAACGGAGGCGATCAGCGGTACATTGTTGAAAGCGTCCATCATCTTTGCGCGACACGGAACCAGTGGTGACCCCCGCAGTCAGCAGGATTCCGAAGCAACATGTTTCCAAATTGGCGCAGGATGTTTACATGCCGGCCACGTGACGACGGCGCACAGGCTGCCACTTCCGTCACGTAGGCTCAAAATGACGCTCAAAAATTGGAGGACGTTTAAGCTTCGCCTTTAAGACTAGAACGCGATAGCGTTATCGGGACCCGTTCGCATCGCATCGTTCGCGTCCGGCAAGTAGGCTTCATTCAATGCAACACAGAACGTGGAAAAGCCAGCTTACAAAGACCAAGCTTACACCGATCCCCTTAAAGTCGGCTTCACTCTTAAAGACAAATACATTGCTGGGAAGACGTTTTTTGAGGGGCAATATAAGTCGTCGTATATTAAAATGTGAAGGCCCTAGGACCTTTTTTCATTATTTTATTAATTGTTTGCTATTGTCCCGACGCGCGCGCGTGTCCAAAACGCATTAGGCAGGCCAAGTCCCAATTTGACCTGCCGAGGATGTGAGCGCCATCTGGATAATATTTTGGCAAGTGGCCCACCCGAGCGCGTGGTAGCCTACCCGGTAGAAATTCTGCCAAAAGGGGTTTGTGTTTGAGTTTCCTCGTAACAGAATTATGTTTTCTCGTACATTCAAATAACAGTCCGAACGCCACCATGTCTGTAGGTTGTGCTTAAGTTGTACTTTACCATTTTTATGATGGATTTCACTGTGAGAAATTCAAAAAAATTTTTTTTCACTAACACCTTGCACCACGAAAAAAGGCCTGCGCGGTCGGGGTGGTTGCGGATGATTTTCTCCGCCGAGGACGCCGACATTCACGCCGGCGCCGACGCCGGATTTTCTGCGACACGGAGCCCTTCACGCTGTCGAGTTAAAAGCAAGCCTGCTTGACGCGCGCTATCGCATTAAAAGCAAGCCTGCTTGACGCGCGCGCGGGCTGCGCGTCTCTCCTCTCATGACGCGTACGACAAGCGCGCACGGCCTCGCAGACGCGTGACGCGTGTGGTTCGGCCAACCGCGCGCACATTTATTAGTTTGGGATCTTGCGCCGGTTTAATGTTCACCTGCCGCTAGGCGTCACTGGCGGATCCCGAAGGAGCGCCCTGGGGTGCCTGGGGTCCCGACGCAATCCCCCCCTCTTAGTTTCTCACTGAACGTTTCGGATGAGCAGTAACCCGCACCTTCAGGCTTCCCTGAATCCGGCCCTGGCAGGCGTTGTTGTTCTTTCATGCAATAATAATGTTATTGTACTTGCGTTTCTCCTCTTGTCTTTGTGAATTTGCGCAGTTCGAACTATAGCTGCGTCTATGTGTCTAAATATAGGGATGGATGGATGGATGAATGAAGTTGATGCGCAGTGGAAGCCGTGGGGAGGTAAGGGGCACCGAGGAAGAAGGTATGCCTCACTCGGCTCCTTACTCGTATTTACGCTTCCGGCGTGGTCTCGTTCTCACGCTCCCGATCTTGACTCCAAGCTGCTGTCGTTGTAGCGAATAAATAACGCTGTCACTTGACACGCCTGTTGCCTCATAAGTTCACAGTCCTTTAAGCTTTGCTCTCTTGAGAATCGAGAAGTGGCGCTGAATTTGTTGCACTTTAGACATAAGACTTCTGCGTTGCTCGAGGCTTATGCAGTTTATTAGCACTCGGTTTCTTTCTTGAGCTCTTGTCTTATGTACAGCATGAGAATAAGTTCATACAGCTCATAAAACAAACGTGCAGGATATTTTTGTTCCCATAAAAAAAGTTGTCGCAGTTTCACCTGAAAGGCGAAGCATCAATTGCGATAGCAAATTTGTAGAGAGCTATACGGAGTAATGATAGTAGCTTTATCAGCTGTATAAACTTGGACATGCAGCAGCACCGGCAACACGCAGAACTGTTGTCGACGCCGTCGGCGTTTTGCCCGCGTTCGCACAAAATGCGTGCGGCGTTGGTGAGTGTTGCCGGAGCCTCTGATATAAATAGGCACTTGGTGCCGCAGCTAAACGTCGCCTCCCTTCCCTCCCCCTCCCCCCCCCCCCCCCCACGGCATTTCGTGCGTCGGAAGAAGGCGCGTTTGCTCTACATATATGGTGATTGTAAAGGAGGAAAGAGACGCCTACTTCTGCAGCCCTTAAGGGAGCACGGCACAGAACGCGCGTTTGTTCTCCGCCGTGCGTTCACTCCCCGTGAAAGCGCGCGTCCCTCGCACCCTTTCACTCGCACATACAGCGTTCGGCGGCGCGCGGCGACGATTTCATCTCCATTGACGTCATACGGAACCTCAAGGCGACGGCGACGGCGACGCCGACGGCAGAAATCTGCTTTGGAGTGTCCATATAATTGCTATCGCAATAAAAAACTGTACAAATGAAGTCTGCATGCATAAATAATATGTTTAACATAGCAAAAAACGACCACCCCTTCCCCCTCGCCATCTGCAATAAAATAAGTTGAATAAAAATAAAAATAAAGGTGGCCTATTCGCAATTACTCATGACTTCTCTACAGCTATGAATTCTCGACAGCAAACAGATGCAATATTTATCGATTTCTCTAAGGCATTCGACCGCGTCCTACACTCGTTACTCATAGGAAAACTAGAATCATTTGGCGGCAATTCAAAAATTGTGTCTTGGATTGCAGCTTATCTCGCCCACCGCATGCAGTATGTCAGCTTTAATAATGCTGAATCTGACTGTGTTAAGGTGTTTTCTGGCGTACCACAGGGATCTGTACTAGGACCAACACTATTCCTAATTTACGTTAACGACATTTATACTTGCATGGAACCAGGTGTTACAATGAGACTCTCTGCAGTCGACAGTGTAATATACACTCTGGCTAATAAGGCGGAGGACCAAGGAAAGCTTAACAAATCCCGAGATAATATTGGCAACTGGTGTAATAGACATGACATGCAAATCAACACCGATAAAACAATGTGCATTACGGTTACTCATAGAAAAACACCTCTGCATTTTCAGTACACGCTTTTCAGTAGAGACATCAAACGGGTGAATACCGTAAAGTACTTGGGAGTCAGATTAACGCAGTCTTTAAAGTGGGATGTCCATATCGATCAAATTTATAGACGAGCATTCAAGCAACTAGGATTTTCAAGGAAAAAGCTAGTTAGTACGTCCGCCCAGGTGAAACCAACAGCGTACAAAACAATTCTTAGACCCATCTTAGAATATGCAGCAATAGTCTGGAACCTACACCAAAAACACTTGACCGACATGTTAGAAAAAAGCCAAAACGGGGCACTTAAGATTTGTTTATTCAAAGTATGCCAGAATAGAGAGCGTTACTACTTTCCGTATGCATTGCAAGCCCGTATCGCAACTCTGACTAGCCGGCGTAAGCTAGCCTCCCTAAAGTTTCTTTTCCTTCTTTCTCACAATTTAGTAAATATAAATAAGAACAAAAACTTGAAATCTGCGAACCGTCACTCGAGGAGAAAATTAATAACCACGAGAAATGTATACGCCCTTTCCTCCCACGCTGTAACACGTATTCATTCTTCCCTTCAGCTATCGAAATGTGGAATGACCTGCCGAATCACATCGTCAATGCGGAATCAGTTGACACATTTTTGTCAATTGCAGAACCTTATTTTGACTTACTGCATTAAGCCGCTAGTGTTCGGCACGCTCCGCCCCCTTCGCGCGCCAAGCGTAGCGGCGAAAGACCGGGCGCGAGGATGACGTCAATATAGGGGTCACGTGAGCCGTTCTATTCGAATCACGCTTGTCGCCGATACCTAAGATGACGTCACGATCGTCTTTGCCTTCAGAGCCCGTGAAACGACCCGCGGCGGTGACTAGATCTGGCCTGTTAAAATATGATTTTCGTATTCAGGGGGTGAAAAACTATACAAATTCGTTAAAAGCTTACTTTTTTTTTTTTTTGAAGAATGCTTCAGCTGCCCTGCAAGTGAGGGAGCTAGCTTAAGATAACTGATTTTTCTGCGTAGCGGCACCGACAAAGGTACAGTTGCAGATCTTTACCGCAAATGGCGAGAAAATGCATGCAGCGTTATAGAAATTGACATTATCTTGTGATTTCGGCGTTATATAGCGCAGAAAGAAGGATCTATTTCGAAAAGATGCTTAGTCAGGTTTTCTCTTCCCGGCTGTACTGCGTCCCGCAAGTGCATTCGACGTGTCCCGCCATCACCCTATGCAAATTTGAGGGCTTATTGCTACGTTATATTAACTGTCAATGAAGTCTGGCTCTCCAGCTTATTTCCCTGCTTACAGACCCATTAAAATAATATTGCGCTGCGTAGTGTTGAAAACTATTATCCCTCGAACAACCACGTGTCACCACGATATCTCGGACGATATGCGCTGACGGCGATATATTTCCCAGTTTTCCGCAAGATGGAGCCACTGCGCTAGGCAGAAACTTCGTAAGAATCACAGTTGAGGTCGCATTTTCCCCTTTCCACGGCGGGGAAGTGCCCGTTTTTCTTGGCTATACTAGTCCCTGAAGTATACAAATAAATCTGTACAAATATATGACGATGTGTAGAAATGAATGCATGTATGATGCTTATTGTTTATTCAATGCAAGGCACACCTTTGCTATTGTGCTAGAAAAATGGTGCGCTAAAGTTTAGGACAAAATTTCCATTTGGTCGCACTTCGATCCCTCCCACTCTATCTTGTGCAATGATATTCTGGTTTATTTTACTGAAAGAGAGGGATGGTGATGGATGGTCTTTGAAACATGGTCGAAGCAGCGCATTGTTTTTCTGTTTTTTTTTTTTTTTTTCCTGTGCACTGTTCACTCTGAAACCGTTATTCCGAACGGAACACGTTAGGCTGTACACGGTACGTCTCTAGCCGAGGTGTGCCTCCAGCCGATCTCCCCGTCCCGTACCCTCTCCTTCCCGTTCACTCCCTCGCGCCATGTGGCTTATGGTCTGTCGTAACATGCTGCCTCCAAGCAAACCCAGGTAAAATATTTTTGACCCACTTGACCCAATTTGACCCACTTGAAGTGGGTCATTGAACAGGCACCACTTGACAAGTGGGACCTTTTGGCAAGTTGAACCACCTGACCCATTTCACTTCAAGAATAGAAAGCATGTTTTTTTCAGCTGGAAGGTATTCCATTTCCAACTAGAAACCGTGTATTTCTCAGCTAGAAGGTACTTCAGCTGGGACCAACAGACATTCCAGCTAGAAATGTAAAGATCTCCCAGCTGAAACGTTCATTATTTCCAGCTAGAGACAGGAAATGTTCCTGTTAAATTTCCAGCTTTAAACCACAAACTGCTCTCGTTAGTGGTGAGCAATGCCCAGGTGAAATCCCAAGGTTGATGTTCACATCAAGCGGGATTCCTTTCATTGAGAACTCACGTGGATCTGAGCTGGCTGCTGTCACATGGCATCTAGTTGGTTTATGCTGAAATTTGCGGTAAAACCACCTGGTCCAATAAACTATACGCAGCCGAAGCAGCATAATATTGTTACGGGCCGCCTCCTTGCATTAAGGAAGAAGACGACGATCGCCGAAAAACGCTGCGCGTGTTCAGCCATCTTGGCCATCTCTGCCAACAATCCCTGTAGATAAATACTATCCCTTTTTCGTCCATTTGACGCCCCGTCACACATTGGTGGGAGGTGCTGGGTATTCTCGCCAGACGACGGAGCTCCGAAGCGGTCGGCGCTGCGGTGCGACCACCATGGCACACCAACCGGAAGCTGCTTCTGCGCCGCGGACACCGATTGTAGTCGTCCAACCCCGAGACCCTGGAATGTTCAATGGCACCGATGGTATCGACGTTGAGGAATGGCTCACGCTATACGAACGGGTGGGCGATTCCAACCACTGGGACCTGACAGTCATGCTGGCCAATGTGGTGTTTTATCTTAGTGGAACGGCGAAGTTGTGGTATGACAATCACGACGCCGACTTCGGAAGCTGGGATACATTCAAACAAAAGCTCCGTGACCTGTTCGGTAACGCCTCCAGTCGAAAAATCATTGCGAAGCAACAGCTGTCAACTCGCGCCCAGACGTCCACGGAATCGTATTTGTCTTACATACAGGATGTGCTGGCGCTGTGCCGTAAAGCTGACAGTAACATGTCAGAGTCTGACAAGGTTGGCCACGTCCTGAAAGGGATAGCGGACGACGCATTCAATCTGCTCATGTGCAGAAATTGTGCTACCGTCGATGCCATGATCGAGGAGTGTCAGCGCTTCGAGCAGGCTAAGAGCCGCCGTATTGAACGACCATTCGCCCGGCTTCCCAACACCACTGCAACGTCTTCGTGTGAAGAGCGGCCGCCATCTAACCTTTCACCGCCGTCGGCCGAATTGACGAGGATTGTCCGTCGTGAAATCGAGGCAATGGCTCCCGCTAGCCTCTTTACCAACTCTAATGCCGGCGACTCGAGCAAACCAGCGGTTTCGCTAGTCCAAGCCATCGTGCGAAACGAACTCGCGAATCTCGGGGTTCACGCTGCTTGCGCCGTTGTCAGCCCTACATCCGCTTCCGGGGCCCCGACATCGTTCCCTCGATATCCGCGGTTCGCTCCACGATCGCGAAACCCTGCTGATTGGCGAACTGAAGACGATCGGCCTATCTGCTTTCACTGCCGCCGTGTCGGGCACGTCGCTCGCTACTGTCACAACCGCTGGTCGTTCCCGCAACGTACTCCATCCTTTGGCCATGCTCGCCGCCTTGATCGCAGCCCTTTTGAGCCACTATCTGCAGCACACCCCTACAATCCTGACGCTGCCACGACATGGTCTAGCCGCTCGCCGTCACCTAGAGGTCACCAGTCGCGTTCGCAACCGTACCGCCGTCCGTCCTCCCGCTCCCCGCCCCCTCGCCGCGCCCCGTCGCCGAGCAACCGTGGCTCCTTCACTCCGGAAAACTAAACGATGCAGCGCCCGGAGGTAACGCTGCATCTACGACTCTGCCCGAAAACCCTCTAGTTACTCTGCCGACTCGACGCTGTGTGTTGGACGTTGACGTTGATGGCGTGACGATTTCTGCACTTGTCGACACCGGGGCTTATATTTCCGTCATGAGCTCTGGTCTTCGCCGTCGCCTAAAGAAGGTGGTCACACCTGCTGTTTCCCACGTTGTAAGAGTGGCCGATGGAGGAACTCCCACCATCCTTGGCATGTGCACCGCCCGCGTCACAATCGCCAGTCACCCAACTACTGTTTTATTTGCCGTTCTTGAACAATGCCCGTACGACGTTATTCTTGGTCTGGACTTTCTCGCGACTCATTCTGCCCTAATTGACTGTGCAACTGGCCTCCTGCAGCTCGAACTACCTCACCTAGCCGATGCCCCAACCACCCCTTCGGCACGTCTCTGCTCTCTCGACTATGTGCGCATGCCCCCGCAAGCCGCCATATATATCGCCATGGTCTCGAGCCCTCCTGTCGCTGATGGCGATTACGTGCTATCCCCGGTAACGGACGTTCTGCTCGCCAAGAACGTCGCCATGCCTAACACCCTCGTGACCGTCACCGGCAACCGCATCGCCATTCCTATTTTAAACTTCAGCGCCTCTCCTCAACTGATTCCGGCAGGCATGTCACTCGCCGCCATCACTGCTGCCGAAGACTGCGAGATTTGTGCGTTGGATCCCACCCGTTCCTCCAGTTCGTCCTTCTTTTGCACCACAACCAGTTCGCCGCGCGATGTCTTTGTCAGAATGATCTCTGATGACCTTCCTTCTGATCAAGCTACTGACCTTCGCCGCCTCCTGGAGTCTTACCACGACATTTTCGACTTCGACGATCGTGCTCTGAGCCAAACGTCTGTTGTCCAACATCGCATCGACACGGGGAACGCAAGCCCTATCCGTCGCCGTCCCTATCGTGTCTCCCTCGCCGAACGTCGTGTGATCCAAGGCGAAGTTGACAAAATGCTCACAAAAGGCGTTATCGAACCTTCTTCCAGTCCGTGGGCGTCCCCTGTGGTGCTAGTAAAAAAGAAAGACGGCAGCTGGCGCTTTTGTGTTGACTACCGACACTTGAACAACATCACACGCAAGGGCGTCTACCCTCTGCCCCGAATCGATGACGCCTTGCACTGCCTCCACGGCGCCACGTACTTTTCCTCCATCGACCTACGCTCCGGATACTGGCAGATTACCGTTGATGCCATGGACCGTGAAAAGACTGCGTTCGTCACACCGGATGGACTTTACCAATTCAAGGTTATGCCTTTTGGATTGTGTAATGCCCCCGCGACCTTCGAGCGAATGATGGATTCTCTCCTTCGGGGCTATAAGTGGTCTACGTGTTTGTTATCTAGATGACGTGATTGTATTTTCGCCTACTTTTGAGGACCACCTAGCCCGCCTGTCGGCCATTCTTGATGTGTTTCGCCGCGCTGGCCTATAACTCAACTCCTCCAAGTGTCGTTTCGCTCGGCGTCACATCACCGTTCTCGGGCACCTTGTTAGTGCTAGCGGTGTCCAACCTGACCCCGACAAGGTGCGTGCCGTCCGAGACTTTCCTGTTCCTCGCTCAGTTAGCGATGTACGGAGCTTTGTCGGCTTGTGTTCCTACTTCCGCCGCTTCGTCAGGAATTTTGCCGACATTGCCCGGCCGCTTACTGACCTACTCAAGAAGGACATCTCTTTTTCCTGGGGTCGTGCACAAGCTGCCGCATTCACCACCCTTGTCAGGT